>NW_026971001.1:0-106697 GCF_963678635.1 Symsagittifera roscoffensis
CTTGTTGCTATTTGTAGTATCAGGTCTAACCCGAAATTTAAAAACAAATTGATGCTATTTTTTTACAACACTTTATTGTCGAATAGCACAAAAATCAAAGACATCGCGCTTCAGTGGTGATCGGCAAATATTTGCACTTATCAAAGTTGAATGTCATCCCTCAAGGTTTGCTCCAACTTAAAAATTTTTCCAAGTTTTCTTGCAGCCGTTTTCTGCAATCGTCGTTTCTAGCAGGGCTCGAAATTTTTGATGTCAGCTGTAAACTTGAAAATAGTGTTCACTAAGTCGTCGACTATATCAATGATATATAACAGAAACAGCGTAGGATTGAGAGTTTTACCATGTGGTTCTCCGCTCAAAGCAGCCAACCATTTTGAGAACTGTCCTTCCACAAGGACCCGTTGTGTCCTGTTCTGAAGCAACGACTCAATACTCTTGACGATCTACTCACACACTTCAGGGGCTCTGATTTTCTCAATTAAACGTCCATGCGGGATTTTATCGAATGCCTTGGCAACCTCCAGATACAGCACATCGAGGCGTGTCTTCAAATCCAGTGGCGAGTTGATTTGTTCAAAAAAAGTGAGTAAATTCATTAGACACTTACTCCTTTTCATGAAATTGTGAAAATCAAATCCAAGTAATTCGTTCAATCTCAAATAGGAAATCAGTTTCTCTTCATTTAGTCGCCCTTAGCATTTACGGACTGCCAAAGTTTAATCCGACTTTTTTTCAGTTCTTGAACAGTGCCGTAACTCTACAGTCTTTGGTACCTTAAGGTACTTCTCATATTTTTTTCTAGATTCTCGTTTAGAGCATTATCGGTGGCATGGAATCTGGACCCAGCTCTTTCTTTACCCTCAGTTTTTCCAGTTGTCGACTCACCATGCACTTAGTCAAGATGATATCCAACATATTCGTTTTGTTATTTTTTAACTTCCGGTGTTGGTCAGAAATCCTCGGCTTTGAGATCTGACTGAAAATAGATGTTCAGGTAGTCTGAAGTCTATTGGCTGTCTTCAAGTAGCTTCCTGTTATGGTTCAGGGGTCCCACGTTACTGCTTTGCCTTTTCCTCTTGTAAGAAAGGTGATGCCAGAAAGTTTGCTGTCTTTTATGATATTCAAAGCAAATTTTATTTCGAAATTTCTGTTCGCAAACTTTATTTCTGCGTCTGCCAATCTCTTGGCAGTCATATATTTCAATTCATCCGCATTACTGGTGGTTTTTTTTCTAAATGTGTTTCATTCTCGCCGCCGTTTCTCCGTGCAGCAACGTTCCACTTTGTGGGTTATCCAAGGAGATCTCGAGATCCAAGGAGATCCAAAGAGATTTTCGTTTCCTCTCAAAGGAACAAAGGAACGTATTAGCTAGTCATATCGTATCCAGTTTACTACGGAAGGTCTGTCATTGTTCTTCAAGACCGCCTTTAAGCTGCTGTTCCATTCGACGTCTCGCAATTATTTCTTGAAACCGGACAGATTCATTTGTCTGAAATCACGTCTCTTACGTTCTCGTTCAAGTATTTTCGTAGACGCGACAATGTTGAATGAGACTGTCTGGTGGTCAGCCGACACGATTTATACTTCAACTATAAACACGCCGCAACTAAATGTGGATCTGACAAAAAGACCCGATTCAGTTGATTCTGCGTTCTGTCAGGCTATCTTATCCTGGGTCAAAACGTGGTCGTGAGTGTTATCGAGAAACCGTACGTCATTAGTGTCCAGAGCAGCTTCTTATTCCCAATCAGTGGTTGAAGCCTCCAGCAACTACGCTAGTGGCATTTGAATTCCCAAGAATGTGAAAACGAGGTTGCAGTTGCTCTTCATCAATCTGTTCAGTGTGTTAACAACACCCAACCATAGCGTCAGTTGTAGTATTTGACTTTACCCTAAACGAAACTGCGTCGTAATCATCGTTTCTTCTTCGCTAATTTCAAGGTCTTTAAGCAATCGATGGCAATGCCACAACCCGCGTTTGTCGGTTCTGCTTTTTTTTCTATGCGTAAGAGAGGATGGTATCCTTCCAACGAGAGCACTTCCTTCGTGAATTCGCTATGCGCCCAGGTTGAAATAATGTCAAGAAATCTTCACAGAACTTCTACTTGAAACTCGCTCCAGTTTTATTTCAAGCTTCTGATGCTAAACAGCCACGCAGCAAGCAGTTAATGGTCATTGTCACTCGATCTATTAACCGGGCGCTGCAGCTTTCGTTGCGTGAGGAATGTTTCTTTCTCGCCTTTTCTCGTTGTTTGAATGCTTGCTCGAAATGTGACAAGCTACTGTCGAAGTATTATGTAATGTCCTCGTGTTCGAAGCTTTAGTTGCGTATATATATATCCCTCTGCCGCTTGCTCAGTTTGGAAATTGATAATGAGCAGCCTTGAGACATTGAGTTTGCATTCTCCAATCCTGCCGGCACGAAAAGGCCGCTTTGTTGAAATTAAATATTGTAGAATATTTCTTAATCGTTTTTTAATCTATCAGTATAACAATCGCCTCCACTTTCTTCCAGCCCAGGTATCACTACATGCTCACGCCTTTCCTTCAATTTAATCACTTTCTCCGACAGTTTTGTACCACCACTCGCATGTTGTTCGTTTCGCATTTTTGACAGCTATTCTTCCGGCTTGTGCATTTGGTTATTCTTCAACTAACCCAGCTCTTCTCCTAATTTTGAAACCTTTCATTTTGTAGAGAAAACGTACAACCAAAGCTGGTCAACTTTGATAATTACCCCGGGTTGACCAAAAATGCTTATCATACAATTCTCATAAATGGGAAATTTCTTTTCATACAATTCCATACTGGAGAAAATTGTATGAAAATTGTATGAAATTGATAGATATTTTCTCCATAAACCAAAAAGTGCAAAGACCTTGTTGCAAAGACCTTGGTTACGCACAGCACAGGTTGGACGGTATTGCTTGTACAAGGCATAGAAACCGCCCTGATTTGACCTGAATTGTCTGAATTGTCTTTCACAAATGATATAACAAAAGTAACAAACTTTCAATTTTTGGCAAAATTTTTCAGTTGACTATTTTAAATTTGTGAACTTTCAAATTATCAGACATTGATCAAGGCATACATAAACACGCCATACAGAAGAAATACAAATTTTCAGCGTTTTTCAAAAAAAATTTAAGTGAAAAAAAAGCCAATATTATCGTATCCAGGACAACGTTGTGAAAATTTTTGACTCTTCTGTATGGCGTGTTTATGCTTATCATACAAAATTTTTCATGCAAAAAAATTCTTTTGGAAAATGTTTGTTTGCGTACAAAATTCGATTTGCGCTTGAAAAAAAATCGATTTGCACTTGGGGTAAACTTTCAAAATTTTTGTGTCGTATATGGAAATTGTATATAAGCATTTTAGTCAAAAAAAACTAAAATCAGTTTTTTTTGTCTCTAGTCCACTTGGTAAATGTTAGAAGCAACAGAAATTTTGGAAGCTTGACAAAAGTTTGGAAGCTTGACAAAAGTTTGGAAGTTTTCGATTTTGTAAATAAAATCTCCTCAAGAAGTCCCTAAGAATTTTTGCAGAATTTCTTCATAGAGAAATTTAATGCCTAAATTTTTAATTTCAAAAAATACAATAGATAAATCCGGATCTAGAACAGTTTTTTTATTGTTTTGGTGGCTTCATTAATTGCCACCACTATTGCTGGCAAAATATTTTTCAAGCGCTTTGATTAAACTCTCATATCAGCTGTCCGAAAATGATACGAACGATTGTAGGTGGGTCACAAGCTTGTTTAATTGAGATAAACAGTAGAATAGTCTGGCTATCCATCTGTTGACCTTATCTTGGAATACAAATCCTAAATTATCTAGATTCTTATGTTCTAGGAAAAAAAAAGGATACGTGGAGTTTTTCTCAATTTTTAGTATCAATTCTACCTTTTTCAAAAATTGGACAAACTTTAACCAACATCCAACTTTTGGTTACTTTTCCTAGTCATGCAAAGCAAATTTTTGATTTTGAACAAAAATATTTTTTTTTTCAAGTCGTTTGATTTCTGGGGTTCGCTTATTTGCTTTGCATATGTTTTTGCAGTGGCCTGACTTTTCGTTTTCAACTTGTGCAGAAACTTTTCACCACAATTCTCTTTTACTAAAGGCCTCAGAAACATCGACCACAATTCATGTATCTATCGCGGTATTTCAACTATAGCGAGCATGCCATTGATTAGATTTTGCTCACACCATTAGGTTAATTTTGTCTCTCGGATATTTTTCTAACACTTTTCTATGGTTTTCTGATGCTGTTACAAATCCTGGATCTAATTGACGCCTCATCAACCAGGATTTGGATATTATCAAAGATCAAGAACTTCTCGCTGCACCAGTGTTTTGTTATTCAAAACAACCCCTCGTATATATTTCTGTCGACATTATTTCAAATTAGCCTTTTATCTTAAGCACTTTGACCTGAAAATTACGCTCCACTTGATTTTGAAAAAACAAACATTCTCTGCGACCCTAGATTTTGAAAAAATTGGATTTAATTCTTCTTCAGACGTTTGTTTAAAGCTGCAATATCTTCGCAGATATCTGAACTTTTCGAAGTAGTTTTCTCTGCGAAAATTTTGGGAGACATATAGCAGACAAATAACTATCGTCAGGATTGCCCCTGATCATAGCAATTCGTCCTGAGAGATTCCGCTTGTACGTAACTAACACCCGCAGTGAGTTCACTTCGGATGCAGCTTAAGGTTTTCCTTGAGCTGCTCCTCTCGCAATGATTGATCCTTTATTACAGTAGCCATTACGTTATACGAATCATAACGGCTAGTGTTTTTCCGATTAGCACAAACACAACGAGCGTGCTTTTTTTGTCTGCAGCAGATATTTGCCAATGCATGCTTCTTCTTGGTCTCCAAAAACTCGGTTAGCTCATTCATATAGGTTTGTTATGTCTGTTTTTTGAAGATGATCATCACATTGTGCTACACATCGGCTTTCTTTTTTTTCAGTAGCCTCAGCTCCATTGGCTTAAGAAGACTTAAGTTCTGGTGCAGCGAGGTTTTTTAAGGGATAAGCCAGGAACCAAGACATCATAGAGTGATTCGCTAGTAACTATGTTCATTTTTGTTTGAAAGTGCACTAATGCAAAAATTAGCACTTCTGATCTTGAATTTGTTACTCAACTCCTCAGTTTTCTGTGAAAATTTTATGGGTCAACAAATAATGCAAGGGGGAAGACTTTGTATTATTTACGCTTGAGATGAGCGAGCTTTATCAAACCTGAAAATAAGACCTTTTTCCATGCTAACAACTAGTTTAACGAAATCAGTTGACTTTCTTATGATGCAAGTAGGCTGCTGATATGCTCAATTTTATGGAAATTCAAGTTTAATTTTTGGTTACCAGTTACTACTGGTAGATGCTATAGAAAGAACTCGAACCATGAAATAGGTAATTTTAGAACTTCGATAAGAGTCTTCGGTTGATGATTTTTCGGCTTCACGATTGTCGGCTTAAGCGCCGTCGGTTTTATTTTCAAAATCTGCATTCCATTCTGCGTACTATTCTTCCGTAACTTGAGCTACAAGCATTTAATCCAATACAAATTCTTCGACGAAACAAGCTATCCCAAACTAGTCAAAACTGCACGATTTTTTGCAAAAATAAACAATTTAGTAAGCAATAAAATTGAACGAACACGAATTAAATTGAAAAAGCCAACAATAAAGAGTTACTTGCCCTGAGAAAGAGGATGAGATCAGTGATTCACTGTATACTAGGTTGAGGTCCCTACTAAGATGTCGGCTGGGCTGTAAATTTTTCATTTCTGGTATCTTCTACGACTATTTTAAAAACTATAAAAAGCAAGAAGTGGTTTGAAAAAGTGACGTTACAAACATTGAAACAAAGACACAGGTGGCAACAAAAACTCTGGAAAAATTGAGTGCATTCTGATATAAGTTCTCTTGACGCGAAAAATTTGTACATATATGTCCCGCTTAGAAAAGCTAGTGAAACAGCACGGAAAAAAGTATGAACAGGCAAAGCCTCCGGAATTGACAAACAAATTTTTAAAAAGCTGTTAAATTTGGCAATAAATGTACTGTTTAGGTGCAATAATCTGTAGTAAATGCAAAAGTTTAGCTATGGGCGCATCCTTTGCTGTCTTTTAAGCCTTTTGAGGCTAAAGTATTACAAATTAGCATTATAAAAGGAATTTATTCAGAGAAAGCAAAACAATTCATGACAAAAAGGCGTATGCCCTTAATTTCAGATGGCATCTGCCCCAAAATGAGTTAATTTTGCCGGTTAAAAATACTATTAAATTCAATAATCTGTGGTAAATATAAAAGTCTAGCTATGAGCGCATCGTTTGCTGTTCTTGTAGCCTTTTGCGGCTAAACGATTAGGATATGGCATTTAAAAGGATAGTAACCGCATTAGACAGTCCAGAGTAAGACCAAAAGGACGTCTGCCTTTAATTTCAGAAAAGAGTGAACTAAAAAAACTGAAAGGGTTGATTGCGAAGCTTGTTTGAACTGGTATCACATAAACTGTGGAAGTGTATCTAATTTTGAGTAGCTGTTATCTCTGTAAAACTCTGGTATAAAAGACATGTATAAAACAACGTGATCGGGAGACCAATTTGAAGTAGACGTTGAAATTTTTCAAGGGTAATAGGTTGTTTTGAAAGAACTGTGAGTGGTGACACAGAAAATGTTCAACAGGCAGCCAACAAATTGCTCCCAAATTTGAAGCTTAAGCTAGAGAAGCTTGATGATCAAGGAAGTTTGAACTTTTTGAATTCCAAAGTAAATGTAGATAAAGGTCAATTCCGGTTGATACTAAAAACACACTGACACTGGTACAATTCTTTTTTTCATAAGTTGCTAATATTTTTTGCATATTCTCTTCAAAATATATGTAACAATGGAAGGTTAAGCTCCACCCTATAACGGTATGCTAACGTCAAGGTTAAACTGTACGTAACTTTCTTCGACTCCACCAAAGCTATTTCATTTTACTTCCTCCAAAGTAAGGGTCAAAAAAATATATCAAAGACTAAAGGCTCGAGGCAATAAAACGCAAATTGTTTATTTACTTGCAAAAACAAATAGCTCTTGGCTAATTTTCAGTACTCTCAAAACACCAAGTCCTTCTTAACAACACGACTGGTAAACTATTATTCGCAGTGCTAGTGTTGTTTTAAGCAGAGAAAAATACTGTCTGTGACCATTGGAATTGGATAGATCTTTTACTAATTATTAGATCCTCACATGCTGAAAATAATTCTAGATTTTATATATAGTATGAGGTAGTCTGTACAGGGGTAATGCTCTTACTTGTTTTGCAGATTCCATACAACCGATAATGCTCTAAGCCAAGCCTGAAGTCTGATTGGTGATCTGACTTGGGCATTGGTCATCAGGAAAAGCAGTCAGATATCTAATTTTCATTATCCCAGTCTTCTTATTTAATAAAAAGGGGTCAGTTATGATTGTAACTGCGCGCCTCTCACGTCTCGGAACGCTTCCTTTTTTTCCCTCAAAATTGTTCAATTTTTTTGTTCTTTCTTGCTTTTTGTCTAACTTTTTAATGGGCGAATCTGTTTTTCTTCTTTTTTGTCTTGTGATTGTCGCTATTTGTTGCTATTTGTAGTATCAGGTCTAACCCGAAATTTAAAAACAAATTGATGCTATTTTTTTACAACACTTTATTGTCGAATAGCACAAAAATCAAAGACATCGCGCTTCAGTGGTGATCGGCAAATATTTGCACTTATCAAAGTTGAATGTCATCCCTCAAGGTTTGCTCCAACTTAAAAAATTTTCCAAGTTTTCTTGCAGCCGTTTTCTGCAATCGTCGTTTCTAGCAGGGCTCGAAATTTTTGATGTCAGCTGCAAACTTGAAAGTAGTGTTCACTAAGTCGTCGACTATATCAATGAAATATAACAGAAACAGCGTAGGATTGAGAGTTTTACCATGTGGTTCTCCGCTCAAAGCAGCCAACCATTTTGAGAACTGTCCTTCCACAAGGACCCGTTGTGTCCTGTTCTGAAGCAACGACTCAATCCACTTGACGATCTACTCACACACTTCAGGGGCTCTGATTTTCTCAAGTAAACGTCCATGCGGGATTTTATCGAATGCCTTGGCAACCTCCAGATACAGCACATCGATGCGTGTCTTCAAATCCAGTGGCGAGTTGATTTGTTCAAAAAAAGTGAGTAAATTCATTAGACACTTACTCCTTTTCATGAAATTGTGAAAATCAAATCCAAGTAATTCATTCAATCTCAAATAGGAAATCAGTTTCTCTTCATTTAGTCGCCCTTAGCATTTACGGACTGCCAAAGTTTAATCCGACTTTTTTCAGTTCTTGAACAGTGCCGTAACTCTACAGTCTTTGGTACCTTAAGGTACTTCTCATATTTTTTTCTAGGTTCTCGTTTAGAGCCTTATCGGCGGTATGTAATGTGGACCCAGCTCTTTGTTTACCCTCAGTTTTTCCAGTTGTCGACTCACCATGCACTTAGTCAAGATGATATCCAACATATTCGTTTTGTTATTTTTTTACTTCCGATGTTGGTCAGAAATCCTCGGCTTTGAGATCTGACTGAAAATAGGTGTTCAGGTAGTCTGAAGTCTATTGGCTGTCTTCAAGTTGCTTCCTGTTACGGCTCACGTTACTGGTTTGATTTTTTCTCTTGTAAGAAAGGCAAGCCCAGAAAATTTGTATATTCGCAGGTGTTTTCGTCCACTGTATTATCACTAGCTAATGATGTTTATGCCCGAGTCGAGATTTTTCACCTAATTTGAAGCAAGATTTGAGCGGTTTTTGAGCGGTTTTTCTAGATAAACTGCTCAAAAACCGCTCAAACCGCTCACTTTGAAGCAAGATTTTGAGTGTAATTGTCTAAAAAAACCGCTCAAACCGCTCAAATCTTGCTTCAAATCAGGTGAAAAATCTCGACTCGGGAACTTTACTTCTGCATCTGCTCAGTCATATAATTCATTTCATCCGCATTGCTTCTGGTACTTGTAAATGTCTTTCATTGGCGCCCTTTCTCAGTGCAGCAACATTCCACTTTGTGGGGTTTTTGTTTCTTCTCAAAAAAAAGGAACGTGTTAGCCAGTCATATCTTGCAGTTTACTACGGAAGGTTTGTCATTGTTCTTCAAGCCCGTCTTTAAGCAGCTGTTCCATTCGACGTCTCGCAATTATTTCTTGAAACCGGACATATTCATTTGTCTGAAATCACGTCTCTTACGTTCTCGTTCAAGTATTTTCGTAGATGCGACAATGTTGAATGAGACTGTCTGGTGGTCAGCCGACACGATTTATACTTCAACTATAAACACGCCGCAACTGAATGTGGATCTGACGAAAAGACCCGATTCAGTTGATTCTGCGTTCTGTCAGGTTGGGTGTTGTTAATACACTGAACCGATTGATGAAGAGTAACTGCAAACTCGTTTTCACATTCTTGGAAATTCAAATGCCACTAGCGTAGTAGCTGGAGGCTTCAACCACGGATTGGGAATAAGAAGTTACTCTGGACACTAATGACATACGGTTTCTCGATAACACTCACGACCACCTTTTGACCCAGTATAAGATAGCCATAGCGTCAGTTGTAGTATTTGACTTTACCCTAATCGAAACTGCGTCGTAATCATCGACAAAATGGTCTTTTCGCTAAATTTGTAGGTCTTTAAACAAAAGATGGCAATGCCACACCCGCGCTTGTCGGTTCTGCCTTTCTTTTTATGCGTAAGAGAGGATGGTATCCATCCGACGAGAGCTCTTTCTTCGTGACTTCGCTATGCGCCCAGGTTAAAATAATGTCAGGACAACTTCACAGGACTTCGACTTGAAACTCGCAGATTGTTCATTACGCCTTTTAATTTGTCGATGTCTTTACAAACTGACTTCAACGTTAAAAAATGTTTTCGAGATCCAGATTGTGATATCACAGACCCCGGATCATGGGGTAAAATTATTTTTAATAAGTTTGGCTCTTTTTCAGTTCTTCTGCGCCATTTCGCCGTATTAGCACAGTCGAACCTGCCGATCCACGTCGAAAAGAACGTTAAAGGCGTTAGCAACAAAATTGCGATGAAAAGGAGGCTAGAAATATTCTAGACTTTTTCATTTTCAAAATTTGATTCGAACTAGTTCATTTCTGAGAAATACGAAAAACGGCCATTTTGACCGGAAATCGATGAAAAAACAAAAATACCGGAACAACAACCGCGAACAACAACCGGGACAACAGACAAAAATCAGTCGAAAAGGAAGAGTGAAAAACAAAAGATGAACGGAGTCTCTTATGGTGACAGCAAGACACGATAACGTGTTTATCGAAAGAAGATTATATAGACGGAAGGTCAAGTGGAACATTCGGGACGGATTCGAACCCTCCCGTGCCACAAAATTAGAGAGAGAACGCCGTTATCTTCAGGAGAGTGCAAAAATTGAGCCCCGGTACCCAGAGACTGTTAGAAAACATTAACTGTATGTTTTTTGCTGTATGTCTGAGCGAATGTTACATGACGTTTTATGGAGCTCCTGGGTGGATCTGTTAAAAACAATAGATCATCATGATCATCAAAGGTTTCAGCGACGAATCCTCCGCTCTGGGTGTGTGCTCGAGTTAGAGGCCTTAATGTGCTGCATTGTTCTAGGCGGAAGTTGCGGACCCTCCACCTGATACAATTTAGCTTTTTAACCTAGTTAAGACCAAAAACTCCGGGGTCGGAGCGTTAGGTGGGAAGTCGTGAGCCAGCTTATCCCGAGGCCTTGGGACTAAAAATAATTAAACCAAGGGATAAAACCAAACAAATTAGTGTATAATCAAGAAAAAACCGAAAAAAAATTACTTGAAAAAAAGTACAAAAAAACAGTAAAAAACCCAAAGAAAAGATCAAAAACAGTGAAAAACATAAAATGGCAAGATCGAGTGTTTTGGTTGTTGGTTAGATACCCTCCATCGCGTGTTGTTTGAGAAACTAAGAACTTTAATGTTAATTTTGCCGGTGACCGGAGGGTACAGTGGCAAGCTGATAGAGGTGTTCCAGACGCAGCAGGGGACAACAGAGACAGCATCCACAACGACTAGTACGCTCTTAGTATCGTTCGGGTACAATTTCAGTGAACTCAAGTGGTGGGGAACACGATTGGCTCGTTCCGATTGTACTCTCCATCGATTGCTAACTCGGGTTTTGTGGTGTTAAAGGGGGTACAGTAAAAATGATTAACGACTACTAATAGATCATTACCCTTATTAAGTATGACCCATCTCCCATTTAGACCGATTTTTTTTACCGAACTGTTAACCCGAAAATTTTGCAAATCCGATTTTACGATTGATAGAAAACTTCTGTGCAGTGAGCTACTACGTAGTTTAAACCCCCTCACAAAAGAAACCGCTCGGAAAAAAACTCAGTAGAAGTTGGTGAAAAGAAAGTTTTTTGATTTCGAAATTCGTCAATTGATTTTGAGATTTTTTGAGATAAAGCGATAAATTTTTTTGCCCTAGGAGCTTGCTAGCAACTCGAGTTCAGTTAACAGAACTGTTTTTAAGGAACCCTCCGAGTAGCTCCGTGGATATAGATAGAGACTTACAGATCGGAAAAGGAAGGAAGCGGAAGGTCCAAATCCGATAGTTTTGGGCAAAATTGTTGATTCTAAACCAATCCGGTTTTTGTAATAATTTAGTACTGTACTGGGCGACTGCGCTCGTTTCATGTGTTTTTCAGCACTTTCAGCAAGAATTGCGAAAAATGTTTCTGAGAAAACCTAAACAGGTAGTAAAAAAAGGCCAAATTAGTAAACGCGTTTTTATTGATTTCTCAAAGAATTACCGACCGATCGGAAATGTTTTGGTAGCATAAGTCGACGTTTTTGAACATTTTTTGTCCCGCAACCTTCTTCAGGTTTTTCAGTTCGGAGGGTCCAAATTTCAGGGAACCCTCCGAGCGACAGTAATTTTTTATAAATCTCCTTTTTTATCCTACAAGGTAGGTTGACCAATTCAACGAACCTTGTTTATAGTAAGTTAGATCACAATCGGAAGCTTTAACGCGGCAAAACACTTGGTTTTGAAATTTTTGGGGAACCCTCCGAAGTAACCCTCCGGAGTCAGTTATGCCCCTTAATAACCCTCCTTAGTGAAAAAATTTTTGCTGAATCCTCCGAAATAGTTCAAATCACCCCCAGAGTAAATTTAGCCTATTGTGATTCAATTTGACACTAGCGGGAGACTGCTTTGATGCAAAAAGTTGAAAATTTGGAAATCTCAGGGACCCTCCGTAGTGTACTTTGCCCCTTAACAACCGTCTTTAGTGAAATTCAGAGGGAACCCATCGAGGCAATTTAGATACATTAAGTACTTCTTTAAAAATTTTAATAGAAAATTAATTACCTACGGGTGTTCGCATTAAGAGTGAACATACCAATTGACCCAAAGATTCGCGATCAACTCTGGATACTAAATCGGTTTCAAAAAAAAAAGTTTGCTAAAAATTTTTTGATTAAGTTTTTGGTTGCCTTGAGCTACAACTGGATATCAATGCAGACTACTCGAGGTAAAAAGATCATAAGTTGGATTCCGAGACTGTGAGCACGTTACTTACAACATGTGGGCCGAAGCTGATGAGGGCAGATGGACATTAAATAGAGGTCTATGGCCCAAACCCGATTCTGATGAATGTCGATGGCATAAACATCTACACGATGGCTCATGTGACGAATGCAAGTGACCAAGTAGACCGAATCTACATCGGACAAGAAGAGCTCAAGGTACGACGAATTTGACACAAACCAATTTAGCAGCGCAGGTACTGTACGTGCAGGGCACCCAACTCTCCGTAAAGGGACTGCATGACACCGGAGTGGTGGTCTGTGTCATACCCATTAGCACTTGGACCGACATGGGCTTAACAGTTCGGATTGGATACCGACTAATGTCAGGCTGGCTACGGCCAACCAGGGTGCAATACATGTGGCCGGAAGGACACCCATCATCTCGCTATCTGGGAGGAAGCCAACTCTGGGTGACCTTTCTGGTTGTTGAAAACCTGGACGAATCTGACCAGTTCATCTTAGGACGCGACTCCGTGCGAAACGTTGACGTCACAATCGATCTCAATGACGGGTTGATAAGATTTAAGGACCCGGAGAAGAAGAATAAAAAGAAACCTGTTAATAAGATCTTGGTAAATCAAGCAAAGTTGCCGATTTTTTTAGATTAAAAATTTAGGTTGAAAGCGAATCAACCTGTAGTGGCGACGCTTAGGATGAGTAATTTGAAAGAACTTAGTAACAACAGACAAGTATGACTGGTCCCCAACCCAAATAGTACGAGCTCGGCTATTTTAGAAAGAAGCTTCTCACTCACTCAGAACGGAATCTGTGTGAGTGTGTTGTTGAACACACAGGCAACATCGGTGACGACAAAACGTGGAAAAAAGCTTGGCTTTTCATTGACTCTGAACACTGAATATCAAAGTTTGGAGAACTTGAAGAGGTTTAGAGTGACTGAGAGTCCATCACATACCAACAAAAAATGTATATTGAAGAGAATAAATGAAACGAAGTCTTTTGAAAAATTGTTTTCTTTGAAGTCGGAAACAGACGATGGGCTATCCAGTTGTTCGAATTTCCCTGAGAGAACAACAGACACAAAACCAGTGGCAAAAAAAATCAGCTCTACTTCAGAGATAGAGCACCTGAAAGGAAAAACATCGGATGAGGAACTGGACACCCTCAGGTTAAAAATGAATTGGAACGCAGACGTTTTTTCGAAACACAAAGACGAAATAGTTTGTCGCAATTTTGTGAAACACGAGATACAGATAGAAAAGGGCTCGGTATCTCACAGGGAATGAGCTTGGAGAATGACGCCACATAAGTCGGAGGCATGTAGGACAGAAATTGAGATGCTAATGGAGTAAGACAAGATTGAGCCATCAAAGTCCCCGTGGGCCTGTGGCGTGGTCATGGCCCAGAAGAAAGGAGAGCAGTTTAGGTTTTGTTACAATTTCCACTATTTGAACGCAGTAACGATAAAAGATGCATACCCGATTGCTCGCATCGACAAAAGTCTTGCGAAGTTGGGAACGCAAAGTTCTTCACGACGTTGAGTTTGGTCTCTGCGTTCTGGCAAGTGCCCTTCACGAAATAGAACCGAGAAAAAAACAGGTTTTGCGAGTGAGCTGGGACTGTTCCAGTGGAAAAGAGGAAAAGAATGCCGTTTGGACTATGCAACGCGACAGTACATTTCCACGATTGATGGCTCAAGCACGCAGGAATGTTACAAAGAAGACGAAAAATTCATGATGTGTTATGTTGATGGCGTTGTGGTTGCGACACCAACCTTTGAGGATCACATAGAAAGGCTTTTCTTGCATGAAAGTGGCCGGTCTGAAATTTAAACCATCCAACGCGAGATCCTGAGTAACTCAATAAAGTATCTAGGAGGTCGCCTAGTGGATCAGCATGGAGTCAGACCAGGCCTTGAAGCGGTTGAAGCAGTGCTGACATGGAAAGCACAAAAGAACGATACGCAATTAATGAGTTTTCTCGGCTTCGCTAATTACTACCGAGAATTCACCAAAGGGTATGCCGACAAGATATAACCTATGCAGCAATTGATGCGGAATAAGGGCAAGAAGTTCAGCTGGACTGACGAGGCTCAAGTCTTTTTTGAGATTATTAAACGCGAATTTTGTGAGGCCACAGCCCTCAGCATAAATTTGGGCTAAATTGTTGATTCTAAACCAATCCGGTTTTTTGTAATAATTTAGTACTGTACTGGGCGACTGCGCTCGTTTCATGTGTTTTTCAGCACTTTCAGCAAAAAGTGCGAAAAATGTTTCTGAGAAAACCTATACAGGTAGTAAAAAAAGGCCAAATTAGTAAACGCGTTTTTATTGATTTCACAAAGAATTACCGACCGATCGGAAATGTTTTGGTAGCATAAGTCGACGTTTTTGAACATTTTACTGTCCCGCAACCTTTTTCAGGTTTTTCAGTTCGGAGGGTCCAAATTTCAGGGAACCCTCCGAGCGACAGTAATTTTTTATAAATCTCCTTTTTTATCCTACAAGGTAGGTTGACCGATTCAACGAACCTTGTTTATAGTAAGTTAGATCACAATCGGAAGCTTTAACGCGGCAAAACACTTGGTTTTGAAATTTTTGGGGAACCCTCCGAAGTAACCCTCCGGAGTCAGTTATGCCCCTTAATAACCCTCCTTAGTAAAAAAATTTTTGCTGAATCCTCCGAAATAGTTTAAATCACCCCCAGAGTAAATTTAGTCTATTGTGATTCAATTTGACACTAGCGGGAGACTGCTTTGATGCATTTAGTTGAAAATTTGGACCCTCAGGGACCCTACGAATTAACCATCCGTTGTGTACTTTGCCCCTTAACAACCGTCTTTAGTGAAATTCAGAGGGAACCCATCGAGGCAATTTAGATACATTAAGTACTTCTTTAAAAATTTAAATAGAGAACTAATTACCTACGGGTGTGCGCATTAGGAGTGAACAGACCAGTTGACCCAAAGATTCGCGATCAACTCTGGATGCTAAATCGGTTTCATCAGAAGTACCCGAACAAATTTTTTTGATTAATACTTTGGATGCCTTGAGCTACTTAGTAGGAAGGCTCGGGAAACCCGGGAACAAATAGAAGACTACCTCGGTTAGTGTATTAGGTTAGACACACTAACTTGAGAAGAGAAAGATTGTTCCCTGCTCTCGTGCTTTTGGAAATGTCCGAGTGTGGGCGAGCTTTTGCTTAGATTCTAAATAATTTCGATCAGAGGTTGCCTTGAGCTACCTAGTAGGACAACTCCGGGGAGTATCTTGGTTAGTGCAGTAGCAAAAAGACACTACCTTTAGACGACAGTGTCCTGGGCTTCGTTCAATTGGAGTGTTCCAATAGAGGGAGGTCTTTTTCTTCCAGATTAAGTTTCATTTCATCTTTATTGAAGCCAGCACTGCAAGTTTTCAAAAAATGGTTTATTTTTGGATGAAGCATTGATTTGATGCATCTACAGCAAAAATTTGATATTGATACGAGAGCTCGGTGTCACCTATAGGGTGTGTTGTTTTTATTTTTAATTGTGTTTTGTGAGTTGATTTTTGTGTCTTTCGGTTTTTCCCGATACTATTATATTTAAGTGATTATAAACTAAGTGGAGTTAAAAGTAACTAAACACTTGGCAGAACCATTAATTAACATTGGCTGATTCGTTCATAGAGTCTCTAGGAGACTAAAAGTTTTTTATTATCTTGAAGAATTGAGTACAAAAATACGGAGTTGCAAGAGAAACTGGATGCCTTGGAGAAGACAGTGAAAGCTAAAGCTAATGACAATGAGGAACCTATAAGTCGAGGTTTGAAGTTAAATGTTATTTCGGGGAAGACCTTCGGGATGGCGAGAGGGAAGCAAGATAATGTCAATCATATCGGTTGTGGGTCATCAGGTGGTTAAAAACTTAAGTGAGCCGTCTGAAACTACCCCGGTACTCCTGGATATCAGTGCAGACTACTCGAGGTAAAAAGATCAAAAATTGGATTCCGAGACTGTGAGCACGTTACTCACAACAGGTGGGCCGAAGCTGATGAGGACAGATGGACATTAAATAGAGGTCTATGGCCCAAACCCGATTCTGATGAATGTCGATGGCATAAACATCTACACGATGGCTCATGTGACGAATGCAAGTGACCAAGTAGACCGAATCTACATCGGACAAGAAGAGCTCAAGGTACGACGAATTTGACACAAACCAATTTAGCAGCGCAGGTACTGTACGTGCAGGGCACCCAACTCTCCGTAAAGGGACTGCATGACACCGGAGTGGTGGTCTGTGTCATACCCAATAGCACTTGGACCGACATGGGCTTAATAGTTCGGATTGGATACCGACTAATGTCAGGCTGGCTGCAGCCAACCAGGGTGCAATACATGTGGCCGGAAGGACACCCATCATCTCGCTATCCGTGAGGAAGCCATCTCTGGGTGACCTTTCTGGTTGTTGAAAACCTGGACGAATCTGACCAGTTCATCTTAGGACGCGACTCCGTGCGAAACGTTGACGTCACAATCGATCTCAATGACGGGTTGATAAGATTTAAGGACCCGAAGAAGAAGAATAAATAAAAAGAAACCTTTTAATAAGATCTTGGTAAATCAAGCAAAGTTGCCGATTTTTTTAGATTAAAAAATTAGATTGAAAGCGAATCAACCTGTAGTGGCGACGCTTAGGATGAGTAATTTGAAAGAACTTAGTAACAACAGACAATTATGACTGGTCCCCAACCCAAATAGTACGAGCTCGGCTATTTTAGGAAGAAGCTTCTTACTCACTCAGAACGGACTCTGTGTGAGTGTGTTGTTGAACACACAGGCAACATCGGTGACGACAAAACGTGGAAAAACGCTTGGCTTCGCATTGCCTCTGAACACTGAATATCAGAGTTTGGAGAACTTGAAGAGGTTTAGAGTGACTGAGTGTCCATCACATACCAACAAAAATGTATATTGAAGAGAATAAATGAAACGAAGAGAAAAATTGTTTTCTATGAAGTCGGAAACAGACAATGGGCTGTCCAGTTGTTCGAATTTCCCTGAGAGAACAACAGACACAAAACCAGTGGCAAACAAATCAGCCCTACTTGAGATAGAGCACCTGAAAGGAAAAACATCGGATAAGGAACTGGACGCCCTCAGGTTAAAGTTGAATTGGAACGCGAATAATTTGTCGCAATTTTGTGAAACATGAGATAGAGATAGACGAAGGCTCGGTACCTCACAGGGAATGAGCTTGAAGAATGACGCCACATAAGTCGGAGGCATGTAGGAAAGAAATTGAGATGCTAATGGAGTAAGCAAGATTGAGCCATCAAAGTCCCCGTGGGCCTGTGACGTGGTCATGGCCCAGAAGAAAGGAGAGCAGTTTAGGTTTTGTTACAATTTCAACTATTTGAACGCAGTAACGATAAAAGATGCATACCCGATCGCTCGCATCGACGAAAAACGTTCGAAGTTGGGAACGCAAAGTTCTTTACGACGTTGAGTTTGGTCTCTGCGTTCTGGCAAGTGCCCTTCACGAAATAGAACCGAGAAAAAAACAGGTTTTGCGAGTGAGCTGGGACTGTTCTAGTGGAAAGGAATGCCGTTTGGACTATGCAACGCGACAGTACGTTTCCAAGATTGATGGCTCAAGCACGCAGGCGAAGATTACAAAGAAGATGGAAAACTCATGATGTGCTATGTTGATGGCGTTGTGGTTGCGAACCCAACCCTTGAGGATCACATAGAAAGGCTTTTCTGGCATGAAAGAGGCCGGTTTGCAATTTAAACCATCCAACGCGAAATCCCGAGGGACTCAATAAAGTATCTAGGTCGCCTAGTGGATCAGCATGGAGTCAGACCAGGCCTTGAAGCGGTTCAAGCAGTGCTGACATGGAAAGCACCGAAGAACGATACACAATTAATGAGTTTTCTTGGCTTCGCTAAGTACTACCGAGAATTCACCAAAGGGTATGCCGACAAGATATACCCTATGCACTAATTGATGCGGAATAAGGGCAAGAAGTTCAGCTGGACTGACGAGGCTCAAGTCTTTTTCGAGATTATTAAACGCGACTTTTGTGAGGCTACAGCCCTCAGCATGCCGACCAAAAAAGTAATATTGGTGCTGGATACAGACGCATCAGTTTTGTTATCTCAGGCATACTCCATCAGGTACAAAAACGGAAACGGAGGACTGTTATCCGAACCATAGCTTATGGGAGTAAAGTTCTAAGCGACAGCGAGATGAAATCCGGTGCACCGAAGGCGGATTTGTTCACAGTAATTTTTTTTGTGGAAAAGTGTACAGCCTACTTGTGCAGTGCTCCCTTTAAATTGCGTGTAGACACTCGAGCTCTTCACTGGCTAAAAACTTATTCGATAGATCAAAGCTATGACGGTCGCTGCATAGTACGCCTGGATGGCCACCACGTGATCATAGAGCACCGAACCCGTGACAAACACCAATATGCCGAAAGCCTCAGTGAAAAGAAGGAGATTTATGAGCGATGGGCTGAAAGAGAAGCAAGTTAACCAGGCAGAGATTAAAGATAGTTTTTCCTTTCTGGACAAAGACAGCTATGACAAGCTGCCACTCAGCAGATGGCTTGGCAAATCAGGCCATCCCATTCCAGGACACGCCGAACTTCCTGCTGAAAGAACTGCAGAGATAAAGGTGTTGGCAAAGGGTGATCTGGTTCTATTGGACTTGTTAGTGCGCTCCAGTCTTTTAGAACAAGAACTTACCAATAACATCAATAACCATCAATAAATGATCAATAACACAGCGCTGCTGAACAAAACGGTGAGCATAGCATCTGATGTCATGCGGAAGCTCAGCGATCTGCTTGGCAAAGCGGTTGGAAGGCAGGGTCATGAATGAATGGAAACCATGCAGAGGCTGACCATCACGGAAAAAAACCGAGAAAACACCGATAGCCTTCCGGAGTCGGGATGTTGAACGGGATTGCCAATCAATAGTGAAACAGCTGATGAACTCGATATGTAACATTCGCCCGGAAGTACATATCGAAGGAAAATAAAGCTAAGCTATAAAACGGCTGGCCAGCGTCTAAACTAAGCACTACATGCTTTTCACCGTCTCTACCAAATCCAGTTCTTTTAGTGGTCTTTCTAACATCGGGTCGACAAAAACGTTACTAGTCTCCGGCTTCGACCAGAACGCTCAAATTAACTTAATTGCATGCAAAAATAGTGAGCTCATGGTCATGGCTGGGTCTCAGTATCCCCAGACCACGAGGTCACTCCTAAAAACAGGGCTACTACTATTAATTGAGTTATTATTGTTTTTGTTCAGTAGATAAAAATCATCATCTCCATCGAAGATGAATCAACCCTTTCCCCCAACTCCTAGCTTCTCATCCTTGCAAAATGAATTCAGATGTTAATTAAATTCAATTCAGGACATAATAGGTAAGCTAAAAGTTTGAATAAAATGATATAAGTTCCAGTCCCGAGACCCCTCCGGATTCGTGAATCCGAGGAAATAAGACCCTTGTCTTCCTTCCGGAAGGCTGGTTTCCCACCCTTCACCGTTGTTTGCAACGGCCTTGCAACTATTGTAGCGACACAATAGTTGCAACTCGGAGCGGTCTCTGCTACTTCTGCTTTTCTCCGATTCTGATTCTCAGTTTTCTCGTTGTTGTCGTCGTCGCAAGTATCGTTGTTGTGTCCTTATTCAGGTTCTCCTCCAAAATGGCAGTTTTTGACGTTTCTCAGAATTATTACGTCTTCATTTCGAATTTTTAAAAATTAGCAATTTCCGAATCCTTCAGCCTTCACGATTTGTCCAATCGTCTGAATAACGCTCTTAATCCTTCAAAACCGCCAATTCGGAAGGTTCGCTGCTAAAAACTCGAAACTGCATTTTCGTCCATTTTGGTCCAATGTCACCTACTCCCCGGGCAGCCCGTTCAATGTCCCCATTGAATCTCGCAAAATTCTTAAAATTGGTACAGTGTCATCGAAAAGAATTTACAAAATGCACGAAATTACTTTTATCCGCGTCTTATCGACTCACTGCAGAATATAAATGGCATCATACTACATTGCTATTGCCTTCTAAATTTATTCACTAATCTGCACTTTGAGGATATGACTTAAGATAAAACATTTTTTCTGACTTCCAACGTCATTGCCCTAATTTAAAATATTTTCTCCTAGGTTTTAAAAGGTGTTAGTTTGCAGGACAGTACTGCCAACCATCAAGCTAAAATTATCCTACTATGCTTCTTCCCTTCGGAAATTTTAGTTGTTGTTGTCCTGAATATTAAAATTAAGGAACTCTGTGGTTAGAAACAACAATGAAACAATCTCCCTCTTCAAGCCTTTCATGTCACCACAAAGTCATCAGTTCTCCTAGTTGATTAAAAACAGTCATGCAGACTGGAATATTTAAATAAACTCTTTACTCAAGCCTTTCTAAATAAATAGTAAGTGTCTCTGAAGCCACTAACTAAAATCAAAATGCAAATTTATAAATGATACAAATTCTTTAATGTTCAAAACTCAACTAAATGTTTCAGTTTTCAATTACAACTTGGTTGCTTAGTTTCTCACTTGAGTTTTCGTCACACACAAAAAACAATTCTGAGTTTTAACTTCTTCTCTTTTGTCATTTCTTTGTTTCTTCTTTTTCGTCGTTTAGAAGTTCTAAAACTTCTAAATTCTTCTATTTTTCTTTCTTTTTGCATCTTGTTTTTCGGCCATTTGTCAATGCTCCATCTACTCCTCCTGCGACATTGACTCTGCAGTTTCAGTTTCTGTGTCTTGCAACACATCGTTATCTATTCTGACGCTGTTGGAAGCAGTCCTCCAACACTTCTGCTCTTCTACCCTCTGTTTACAACAAGGTAGGGGATCCACGTTAGATTCTCTGTTCCGGCAGAAGCTGTTGTGGAGACACAACATCCCGTTTCTCTCCAAATCTTCCTGCAACATCTCTTCTTTTTCCTTTCCACTACGTTCACTTGTCCTGGAAACTCTCTTCACCGCGGTAGTCACGGCATTTCGATGAGTCACGAAAGCTCGCTGGAAAGCTCCTGTCCCAATGTCCAGCTGATACCCACTGTACACTCTACCGTGCTTCGACATATGCTTTTTTGCATACTCGTACAACCATGCAGTCATGTTGGCTCTAAACCATGGCATCAGTCGTCTTCTTGTCCATATCTTTTTTACTTCCATTGGAATGTTCAGAATCTTGCACGTTGTCTCAAAAAGATCTAAATCTTTTAGACAATCCAATTTCTGCAATTGTTCCCGCGTTGGTGCCTCCTGTCTTTTGTTCTTCCTCACATGGGCTTCCAGACTACGTATCGCCATCAAAACTCCCACTATCACTATTTTTATGGGCCGTAATGAGTCTGGTAAACCCATGGAGAGCAGCTCTCCAGAGTCCCAGATCAACACCAGATTACTACGCACGGGATACCACCATGTTTGCAGCAAGCAGTAGCAGGGAAACTCTTCATGTGTCAAGATGATGCTCCTCCAATTACGCTTTCCCGAAGCTTCCAGTAATGGTTCCACTTTCATCATCACTCGGTGGACTTCATCATTCTCGTCTACTGTATTGTAATCTGTAACGGTTGATCCTCTCTGTTTCTGTCTCTCAAAGTCGCTGAAGTTCCCACTCACGTATCCCATGAACTTCCTTCCCAGTATTGATTCCAACTCCTCCTTTGTTCTCTCTGGAACTGCTGAGAACATTTTACACAGTAACTTGTAAGATTTTCCCGACATTCTCGTTAGTTTCACACACTTTGGCACTGAGAAGGCTTGATCCACGATCGTTCTCATACTCTTTACATCCTCAGCTACAAAATCCACCGGGTATCTGCTCTTGCACATTGGAGCTAATGTCGATCCCACCAAATATTGTGCTCCTGATGATCTACGATAAGTTTCACTGTGTCGGATGTTCATTTCCGTCTCGATCGCTTCCCTCCATTTTCCTATGTACTTTTGCTCAGTTTGCAAAACTCCTGGGATCACTTCTACACTGATGGCTGTGACCATCTCATGTTTCTGTTCTAGATTCAATAGTGACTCTAAAGAACCAAACATGCTGTAGAATCCTAGTGCAGTCTCTAGATTCACCTCGGTTCCTCCATGGCAATCTGCGATCAGTTCCGTTTCCGTCCTTGCTTTCATCACAACGTTCCCAAACAATATCGTCAACTGCTTGTGTTGTCTCTCTAGGGTTTTCACGCAATCCAGACTTCCACAAACGTGACCTTCCAGTCCACAGACTTCTGCCAGACAGCTACCAGGTTTGACCCAGTCTTCTGGTCCCCAGCCAGGCAACTCCACTTTGTCTTCCCCGTTGCTCCTAGAGGCCGTTGTCATCACATTATATTTGATGTTCAGGTCACACAGGTTACAGTCTGCATTTAGTTCCCTCTGCACGTCTTGTGTTGCTCGTAGTATCGAGTCAGCATTGGGACTAGGACACCATGATGGTCTCATAAGTTCCCACACTACCATCAAGCTCGTTCTCTGTAATTCATCTGAGAATCCCAATCCAAACTCCACTCGTTTGTCGGATTTCGGCACGGAAGGTGCAGTCACCTTTTCTTCCTAGACTAGTCCCAACTTGTCCTGCGGATTAGTAGCGCTTTTAATCGTTGCAATTCTCGACGTCCAGAACCTTAGCATCACTGCCTGCTCGTAATCAAAGAAGCAGTCACGTATGTCTTCTCTCAGAAAAGGGTTGTACGCTATCCCTATGACTCCGGACACGTAACTGCATGACTTCTTCCTGATCGGTCCACAGTACTCACTGGATTTCGGCAGTGCCCCCATAGATTCTTTAGTGAAACTCAGCTCCTTGTTTGAGAATCTCCTGATTTCGTCTTTTTTTCTCATGGGTTCTAGCTCTTCAGGTTCTTTCATATTCACCCTCATTGGCTTGTTCTGATGCATATCCAGCAGTGCTAGCAAGAGTAAGGCTTTTACTCGTTCATCGCCCTCCCTCAGCATCTTGACACAGGTATTCAATGCTGCCACTGAAATCTGCTCTATCAGGAATCGAATGAAACAGAGAGCGTCTCTCCGCTTCGCGCACGCTACTGCCATTCCCTCCTGGATTATCAGATCCCTCAGGTTCGTCATCAGGGATAATTTTTCTTCTTTTGACCTTTTCCTTTCTTCTGAATCATATTCCCCTCGAGTTAATCCCATCATGCACCAGGCGAACCTCAGTTGTCATTCGGTTCTCACGTAAGGTACTGCCATGAGAGCGTGTATTCTCGGCGTAGTCCTCATTTCCTCTTCAAAGTACCTCAACACCACTGCTTTCCATGGAAGGCTCACTAATTGCTCAATCGTTTCCGCCTGCATCTCAGACGACGCTAGAGTCCCGTACGCCTTCTGCTTGAGGGTGGTGCCTTGCAACATCGTCTCCAGATAACCTTCCATGGCACTCTTGTCTTCCAGAGCCATCACATATCCTCTAGCCGAGTTTCGGTATTCCAACATCTCCATGTATCCACCGGCGGGTTCATCTATTGACACAGTCTCTGACACTGTCAGTCGGTTATACTCAACTGGTACTAGTTGTCCTGCGACACTTCCCTTTCCGTGGTTCATGGGAGACGGTCTAAAGTCTTTCATGGTACTTCCTCCACATTGGCTGAGTATCTCCATTTCCAAGGTTGCTCCAGTCAGAGTGCGGTCACTCCTTTTGGATTTGTAACCTGTTGACTTTATCCCTGCCATGAGAATGGGTGGCACCATTGCTACATCAGTTAACATACTGTCCGTGCCAGGCAATTGATAATCACCTTGTCCCAAATCCATGACCTCTTCGACTCGTTTTCTTTTCGCTGAATTGACAGCTCTTATCGATATCTCCGAATCCACCTTCGTCTTTCCTGCTCTCCTCGGTATCACTTTGATGCCTAATTTCATCTTCATCTCGTTCCTGCTGGACCAGGTTTGAGCGCAGCAACAGATCCAAGGGGAACGGGTCCTCCTTGGATAGGATCTTTATCTCGACTGCTTTCTCTACAGGTAACTCAGGATGTCCTGGAATTGGATGTACAGACTTGTCCAACCATCTCGTTAGGGGAAGCGCTTCATAAGTTTCTTTGTCCAGAAACGAGAATCCTTCCTTTATTTCTGCCTGATTGGCTTGCTTCTGTTCCAATCTTTCATAGAACTCAGTTTTCTTGCTGAGGCTGTCAGCATTCTGGTGTTTATCACGCATCCTGTGCTCGATTATCATGTGGTAGCCATCCAATCTTACTATCCATCTACCAATATAACTCTGATCCATCGAGTAGATCTTCAACCAGGATAACGCTCTGTTGTCTACGCGTAACTTAAAGGGAGCGCTCCCCAAGTATGCGCGGTATTAATCCATAAATGTGACTACTGCAAACGTTTCTGCTTTTGGTGCACCATATTTCATCTCAGTGTCACTCAAGAGCTTGCTGCCCTATGCAATGGGACGGAGAACCGTTCTTCCATTCCATTCTTGCTCCTGATGCAATATTCCTGAGATGGCTACTACCGATGCGTCTGTGTCAAGAACATACATGCCCTTTTCTGTAGGCATGCCTAGCACTGGCGCTTCGCACAGTTCCCACTTTATGTTCTCGAAGGCAACTTGTGCTTCATCGTTCCATTCGAACTTTTTCCCTTTGTTGCGCATCAGCTTCTGCATCGGATACGCTTGTCTGCATATCCTTTTATGAACTCACGGTAGTAGTTGGCAAACCCTAGGAAGCTCAGGAGCTGTGTGTCCGTTCTGGGAGCCTTCCATGTCAACACAGCTTCTACGGCTTCCGGGTCCGGCCTCACACCATGCCTGTCAACCATTCTTCCCAGGTACTTGATTGAATCCCTTAGGATTTCACATTCCGATGGTTTGCACTTCAAGCCTGCTCTTTTCATGCATCCAAAAACCTCATCGAGCCAATCAATGTGGTCTTCCAGGGTCGGTGTTGCTATGACTACGTCATCCACGTAACACATCACAAGATTCCCGTACTTCTTTGTCACTCTGGTCAAAGCCTGAGCCATCAGTCTTTGAAAAGTGGCCGTTGCGTTGCACAAGCCGAAGGGCATCCTCTTCCACTGGTACAACCCCAACTCACACGCGAATTCGGTCTTTTCTCTATCCTTCTTCCGCAGCGGAACCTGCCAGAAGGCAGAACCCAAGTCCAATGTGTTGAAGAACTTGGCATCACCAAGTTTAGAGAGGCTCTCGTCTATTCGCGGTATCGGGTACGCATCTTTTATCGTTACCGCGTTCAAGTAGCGAAAGTCGCAACAAAACCTAAACTGCCCCCTTTCTTTTTCGCCATTACTACCCCGCAAGCCCATGGCGATTTTGAGGGTTCGATCATGTCGTATTCGAGCAACATTTCTATTTCCGCTCTGCACGCTTCCGATTTATGCGGCGTCATTCGTCTTGCGCCTTCCCTGTGGGGAACGGCGCCTTCCTCAAGTTCGATTTCGTGTTCGACGAAATTACAGCAACCGATATCCGCCTTATGTCTTGAAAATACATCCGCGTTCCGATTTAAAACCTCCCGTAGTAGCTCAAAATCTCCCTCGCCTATTTTCCCTTTGAAGTGTTCTATCTCTGGCAAAACCGGTTTGTCAGACTCTAGTTCATATGACGAGGGGCGTTCCGGAAAATTCGAGCAGCTCGATAAGCCGTCTTCCGTGTCGGATTTCATTGAAAACAATTTATGAATAGATTTTAATTCATTAATTCTTTTAAAAATTTTCTCTTTATTGGCATGATAAGGACAGTCTTTCACACTAAATTTCTTCAAGTTTTGTGTCTCTTCATAGTCGGTCCTTATCGGCAAAGCGTAAAAAAGCTTCTTTCCACGCTGGATTGAAACCGTGGTGTCCAGTGTGTTCAATAACACACTGACACACAGTCCGTTTCGCGTTACCGAGAAGCTTCGGCCTAAAATCACTGAGCTTTGACTATTTGGATTCGGTACCAAACAAACCCGTTTACTATCACTTAACGAATTTAAATTTCTCATTCTAAAAATTGCCACCACAGCCTGCCCTGGCTGTAGTTTTACTTTTCTGTCTAAAAAAATTGGTACCTTGTTTTCGTCTGTTATTGTCCTATTAATTGGTTTCTTAACATACTTCCGATCCGGGTTCCTAATCTTTTTTAGACCGTTGTTCAAGTCGATCATCACGTCAAAATTCCTGACGAAATCTCTGCCCAAGATGAATTGGTCGGCGTCGTCCAAATTCTCTACCACCAGGAAGCTCATCCGAAGATCCCGTCCTCCCATGTGGAGAAGAGAACCGTTTTTGGTGTTCTTCCGGCTACGTAATCGCTCCTCGATTGGCGGCGGCCAGTCGGAGATTCGTTGGAATTAGATCTTCCCTCGTGAAGCCCATTCTTTCCCAAGTTTTTATCGGCATCACACTCACTACCGCTCCTGTGTCCAGAAGCCCTGTGACTCCGATTTTCTTTCCGTTGGTGTCGAGCAGATGTGCAGTCACATCTGCTTCGTACCCAATGTGTACTGCGTCTTGTTCCATCATGGCGTCATGGTCTATCCTGCGGACTTTGACTTCCTCCTCACCCAAATAGATCTGCCCTATTTGGTCACTATCTGTTTTCACATAAGTCCTAGCGTAGATACTGATTCCATCCACGTTCAGCATCACTTGATACGGCCCATAGACTTCCACGTAGCGTCCATGAAGCTTCTTTATGCGAGGGCCACCCGCTGTTAGTAGTGCTCGCACAGCTCTTGACTCAGTGCGTGGCTCCACCTGCCTCAGATAATCTGCATATGTGTCAAAATGCATCAAAGTGAACTCCGATGGTTCACTCAGATTTCTGATTACCTGGTGTCCTGCTACCGAGATTATTGACTGTATTCAGTTTCTCCTGTAGTTTCTCATTTTCCTGTTCGAGTTTCACTTTTTGTTCGATCTCTTTTGTCACCAGCTCCTGCTGCACTCTATTTAGAGCATCCCTTGCGGCTTCCCTGTAATCAATCTTGAAGTCATTGGCCGCAGTCACTGGTTCCGGTTTGCATGTCTCTTCAGTTACCGCTTGCATTTTCTTCGTCGCCAGCTCTTGCGGTTTGTCTTTTCTACGCGCCTCCGCTTTACTCAATAGGCGAGCCTTGCTGGCTTTCACTCCTGATAAAGCTTCCTCATGCCTTGGATGCTTGATGTCTGCTATAGCATCCCAGAATTGCGGACAATCCGATTTAAAACGATCTTCCAAGTTGCAAAAGAAACACTTGGGGCCGAATTTTTGCAATTACTCCCATCATGAAGTCTTCATGATCGACCTCTGACGCATCTTCGTCCTCGAGGCTAAAGCCTATTGCTTTCATGCCCTGTTTGTAAGTTGGGCATGCCGACACATGATGGTCCGTTGAACTGCAATTGGCACAAGAGCGTCACTTGTCCATATCATCCCTCGGTTTGTACCAGTTGTTCCCTTGGTTTACTGGTCCGTTTTTAAAATTGCCATAATTGTTTTTATAATATCCAGATCTCGAAGGAGGTTTCAACAAAAGATGTTCTTTTGACTTGAGCCTCAACGCCTCTGGTGGTGGCGCATTGGTTGATAGTGGTGTGCAATGCGTTACTAGCATTGTTCGAAGTTCATCTTTCTTCACACCATCGATGAATTTCGAGGCTACTGCCAGGTTCATCCTTCTGTTTGACTCATCCGTCTGGCTGCGTCTTCTCAGCATTTCCAAGTCGTCTAGGAACTTGTCTATCGTTTCATCTTCTCGTTGCCTCCGTTTCTCGAAGCGCATCATTGCCTGGTGCCCCTGCACCCCTGATCCAAAACAAGTCAACAAGATTTCGAAGATTTTTTCAGCTGTGTCTCGCTGATATTGCTTCTTGGCCATGACACAGTTCAGGGCTGTCCCATCCAAGTTACTGGTGAGCGCACTGCATTCTTGTCTTACCGACAAATCCTCTTCCTCGAAATGCAGTTTCATTACCTCTATCCAGGTATCAATACAGCCATCAGATTCGTCCTTATAGCATCTTGGTTTCTTAAAGACTCTTCTGGACTTCTCACTGCGTTCATTGGTTCTGGATAACCTCGTCAGGAATGTCTCCAAAGACCTGTTCAGGGGTTCAAAGGCTGTGGCCATTGCCGTAGCATCCCTTGAGTGTCCCGCCTGAGTATCATCGCACCTTGTTAAGGGCTCTGTATTCGGTGCATCCCTGCAATCCGAATCGCCGTGAGTGTGTCCCCCTTGGCCCACATGACTCCTCCCTGGGCTCGCATGTCTCCTGTTACCAGAATCACCTCTCCCAGTCGCATGTGTGCCTTGTGTCGGTCGTTCGTTTGAGGTCTGTCTGTTCCCTGTTGAACTTGCTCTACTGTTTGGGCCCCATGTTCTATTATCCCTTGTGGCGTAGCCTGATGAACTGCCCCTACCTCTAGTGGATCCATATGTCCTCCTCTTTTGATGGTCATTGAAGTTCACCTTCGGTTCCCTGCTGGGACCCCCCAAATTTGGTTCCCCTTCTTTTAGTCCACTCTTGCTGACTAGTAGCCCGTCCAACCTATCCATGATAGCCTGAGTTCGCCTCTCCATCATCGCATCTATCTTTGTGTTAAGAGTCCCAAGAGACTGCTCTTGCTGAATTCTTAACTTCTCCATGTCGTCTCTTAAGCGTAACTCTCTCTGTTCCGCTTCTCTTGTCATTCGCGACAAGTTCCTCGCTATGTGCTCGTCCGTTCTTTCCTTCAAGCGTTTTTCCCTCCTACCAACTTCTTGTCTATTGCGGTTTATTTCTTTCCGCAGACTTTCTCCTTCAATGTGGACTGCTCTTTCTAGTTAACTCGTTCTTATGGACATCTGTTCATTTTGTTCTCCTATACTGACCACTATGTTGTTCAAGGCTTCTCCTAATGATGCCCCGTTTTCTACTAGTGGCGTCACTAGTGGCGGTATTACCCTGTCGATCCCAGGTAGCTTCGTGCTGGTCGAGATTTGGGCTTTGATTTTGTGCCTCGACTTCTTTTCATTATCCACCTCAGGATCCGCCGATGCGTTGCCTAGCCCTATGTTTCTATTCTCCCCAGTTTGCGTCTCTGAATTTGTCATACTCGCAAAGTCTCTTGACTGGCCTGATGTGTTTGCGTCTTTGCTTATCGTTCTCACCACACCAAACTTGTCCATGATTCCAGTCTTTCTGTCGGTGTATGCCTCATTCTCCTGGGTCCAACTATTGAGGCTGACTTGAGATCCAAAGTCCACTTGCTCCTCATCGTACTCTTCTTCCTCCTGGGATTCACCTTCATTTCCTGTGCCCACTCCCATGATGAATGGAAAGATGTTTCCGAAAGTGTTCTTCATTCTTTCTGAGAACGATGAGGACGTTTCCTGTTTCTCCGTCACGCCTGCCATCATGGTGTTGTCGGTGGGAGATCTTCTAGTTGCCACCAATTCGGTAGAGATGTCGGACAGTTCCGAAATCTCCTCTCGGTCCAGTGTCCCGGTGGAAGTGACAAAATCTTGGCCTTGTTCTACCGGAGTAGATTTACTCGCCAGCCTTCTGTCTCTCCCCTTCGGTCCATGTATTTCCTGGTTCTCATTCATGGCCTGGTCCGGATGGACCTCCACTTCTAGCACAGCTTTTTGCTCTTCTGATGACTTCTGACTCCTGGTTTCAACCATTCTGCCTGAAACCGTCTCCGTTTTGTCGGTCCGGGTTCGTGTGATCCGTTCTACAAAAGGGTCGATCATTGCTTTTCTTTGCTTTTCAGGTATGAATTTTTTAGACCTATTACCTCATTTAGGTATTCTTGACTTGTCTAGACTCATTTTCACTTTATCACTTCTTACTATCTATACACTCGGTTCGATTGTTAGTGTCCTTTTGATCTGACTACTGATAATAATAACACACACAATAAATTCCAAAAATTTCTATTAAATAGTGATCACGAATCCTTGTATGTTATCACGGCACAGCGTCTTCATAACTTATTCACAATAATTGATATATGTCGTAAGATTTGAGAACTAGCACAGTATGATTATATCAGTCAATTTAAAAGATAGTGTATTCACTACCCAATTAAGCACAAATTGTTGATTTAAAGCCAGATATAACAAAATAAGAAAAATTTTATGTAAAACGTATTTGTATTGTACTTTTAGTCAGTCGCAGTACAATAGTCGAACTTGCTTTATAAATAAAGAGCTTTCCCTGCTTGGTGCTGCACCAAACAGACAAAACTTGAAGGCAGTAATTTTCTCAAGTGGGAGTCTCTTGCACCCACCGAGTCCTGTGTTACCTATCTGCCTTCGGACTGCCCGAGCTAGACCTTCTAAAATACTCAGGGCAGTCACTTTTCTCAAAAACGCTTTAGGATTTCAATCCACACCAATGATTTACAAACTCTTTTTTTAATTTATACCTAGTGTCGCGAATATCCGAGTTTGGACCTGTTTTATTTTGGTCTGTTCTTTTTCTTTAAAGGCAAGTTAACAGTGCAGTCACTGGTTCCTAGCCTGTCTCTTAAAAACTTATTACCCCTCACTATTATCTTTTCTTCTATTTGCCATGTCCTTTAAAAAAATAGTACCCCTCCGGGTTGACAAAAATAGGACCCCTCCGGATCGGCAAAATTGAGACCCCTCCGGTTTGGGACCCCTCTGAGTTAGCAAATGTAAGACCCCTCCGGATTAGCAAAAGTAAGACCCCTCCGGATTGGGACCCCTCCGGTTTTGTGAAAACAAGACCCTTCCGGATTGGGAGCCCTCCGGTTTTGTAAAAATAGCTTTGCTGAGACTTCCTTGATTTTCAACCTATACCCCTCCGGATACGTTCTCCGATGCTATTATGCTGTTTGTATCAACTAGGAAGGGTATGTGGTCCTTCCCTAGACCCTTCCGGATTGAAGTTAAGCCTCTTAGTTGACAATTCACGCTAACGGTGAAGGGTCTTATCGCTAGCCTAATTTCGATTCTTTCAAGGTTTTCTGATGCCGTTAGCCTTCCCTATTCTTCTAGAACAGCGTAAAATTGCCTTATTCAACCGTTTCTACCCTTTGGTAGGGGTGTAAGGGCTTTCCAAAAAAAATTTATAAAACGTGAGGGGTCTACCCTCCCGAATTGGTGAATTTGCTTAAAACAATCTCAAAAAACTTTCACGCTTATCTTTTCGAATGACTTTTCTTCTTAATAGTAATCTCAGCTAATTTCTGATCTAATGGTACCAAGAGTAACTGGATCTGTCCGGTAGTTCCAAAGTTTTTGACCAAAACGTCTTTTTTCCAAATTCAAAAATTTTCTCTCTTATAGGCTCCGCCTAACTTTTTTCGCAAATCCTTTCTTTTCGACCTATTAATTATTGATCCGACCTCAAAAGGCCTATACTCTTCTAGTTAAATGCAAAAAACTTGATCTAAAACGCTATAGTTGAAAAAATTTACGAAAAACTATGCTATTTGGACCCCTCCGGATTGATGAATCCACTGAATCAAACACGTTAAGTTCGATTTCTCTGTAAACCGGAAGGCTTTCGGGAAGCGGGTTTTAGAACCTGTAGATTCACTGGTGGACGTTGTCTGAACAACTATTTTTACTGTCCTAACTCAAAAATTTCGAAAAAATTTCTGGTTTTGTAATTTTCCGTCTTCTCAAAAATAAATCGCAAAAATTCGGTTTTTGGTACCAAAATAGTTCCAACCACTTCCGAGCTAAACTTAACCGGTTCTACCTACTATAGTAGTGCAATTACGATGTAACACACTAATTTAGCGCTTTTTTCCGTTTCAAAAAATATCGATATGTCAAAAATCGCGATTTGAGGGGGGATCAAAATATCGCTATTTTGACCCTAAAAACCGGTCTGTTTTCTTTGTTTTCTTTTACTGAAAAACGATATAGGAGTATTAATATGGGCTATATAAGTAATAATATTAGTAATACTATACCCCTCCGGGTTTGTTCAATATCCGAATTAAGGTGCTTAACTCGGATATTCGCTGTTCGGTGAAGGGTCACTACAGTGCAGCACTGTCGAGCCCCCCACAGATTACTATCTTAAGTTTTTACCAAAAGGGATAGAAAATGAAGTCAACAACTGACCAGCACTCAGCCCACTCATGGAGTCAGTGTTCAACTGAAATCCATTATGGCAAGGAGGATTCACATCGTTGATGGAAAAAAGGAGTACGAGCGGTGCTAGGACTGTTCATCAGAAGATTAGACATTGTACGGGGAGTCAACTAAGGAAAAAGGTCCAGACGCGGAATTGTCCGGAGAGTCCGGCTCCATCATGCCCGGTCACGATAATTTGTCCGGGGAGTCGATGCCAGGCCGACCGAGGGAGAGGGACAGGGTTTTGCCCGGGGAGTCGAAAAGCATAAAGAATAAGGCGACTGGGTAGACTCCATCAGCTCGAGCGATGATTCAAAGTCTCAAACCTGGAAGAAAGTGTCTGAAACGATTTCAAATTCAGACAATTCAGATTTGTTAGTTACTAGTGGAATAGAACCAGCGAGGGTTAGACAGAGGGATGCATCAAGACTCAGACAGTGTTAGATATACCACCGACGAGCATGGCACTGTAGTCGATCATGCCGCGGACGAACTTGCTTTGTTAGCCGCGTGGAATTGTCCAACTAAACTGCTTCCGCATATTACGTTCAATTATACCAATTTGGAACCCTTGGAGCAAGCGGTGACACCTTTGAAAAAATTATGGTGTGTTAAAATTATGGACGATACCCATGATCCAGAAATATTTAGCAGGCAACTAAATGTGATAAAGACATATTTGAAAGCCAGGTACAGACTGCCGGACTTCACAGAGTTCAGCGAAATGACAACATGACGAGCAATTTAAAGAGATCGATAGAGAAAGGAGCACCCGATGAATTTGATCTGGAAGAGGATAGTTATAAGATCCTGAAGCAGTTGTACATGAAGATGAAGGATTTGCTATTCATGATAAAAGACGGCATTGTGGCCTGCGAGCGAAGAGAAGAAGACAAAATTTTAACAAAAACAATTCAATAATCCTACTACAGCTGTATCAAACTGAAATATTATTTTGCTCAGACGGCCAGATGGGCTTTTAAAGGAAAACTGTATGACCGGATACAGGAGAGGTTTGAATGACCTGGCTTGAAGAAAGCCTCTGAAAAATGGATTTCTGCATGTCTGTCATGTCAACAAGCGAAGGACCTCAGGACGCTGAGACATCCCCTGCAATCGTTAGAATCGTCAGGGTTCAAAAATGTGGTGCAAATCAATCATCAGACAATCTGCATGACAGCAACTGTGCTGGTAATGATCGATCTATTCACAAAAGATGCAGAGGCAGTCCCCTACTTGACAGCATCATCGGAGGAAACCTGTCACCATTTAATAAATGTCTGGATTGCTAGACATGGCTGCCCGATCACATTCCAGTCAAACAATGGCAAATCTCGGTGATCTCACAAAGGAGTTGATGAAGAGGTCGGAAGAGGCGCTGGCCCACTCGACCACTTATCACCTGGAGACGAATGGCCTGGTCGAGAGGCGAGACCTCACACTAGTTTCCATGATGAGGGTTTATTGCTCACGATACACGGACGACTGAGATAAGCACTTGTCGCAGGTGACGGACGCGTATAATAGTACTGAACATTCAACTATGGGAATCAGCCCACGCATGATGTTAACAGGCCACGAAAAATCTCTCCCTTTAACGTTCTTTTATCCGGAGTACCAGGGAAAGAAAACATCAACGCAAACGTACGTACGTGATGTGATAAGAAGGCAACAAGAGCTGATTTTTTTGTGAGGACCGAACACACAGCAGGCCCAAATTAGGCAGAAGAGGAGCTTTGATAAGAGGACCACTGACGGCAACGCTTATTCGGTGGGAGACTATGTCTTGGTCTTCCAGGAGGTGGATCCCTAAAGAGAACCAAACAGTTGCTGAACAAATGGCGTGGTTCATTTCAAATAACTGAGGTGCACCAAGGTTGTCGCTTTTATCGATGTAGCACTGGACGCGCTGCTCATTCTGAGAACATCAAACCGAACAATGATTCATCGAAAGACTGATGCATCCTTGCTGACATGCATGAGGATGACTACTCGATAGTGGATGACTACTCGAGAGGGGCACACGTGACAAGAACGACGGTAATGAGGTAGTGGATGATTGTGATCTGCCATTGGACACAGAATTAACTGAGCAAATAAAATTTGATGACGTAACCCTACCTTATGTCGAGGAGGACTGGAACGACCCAGAGCAGACTGAAGTTAACAAAGGAGTAGAACCCGACTTCCCCTGGACCATGGAGACACGATAGAGCAAGAGGGGAAGAGACAAGAAGAAATACAACGCGTACGGTGAGGATTTTGTCGTAGACAGAAATGAACTAGACGATGTGACTGTTTCAGTAGTGGGTTTGAGTGGGATAATGATCTCGCAGGACATCGACCTGTTGGACGATAGAAAAACAGACTGGATCGTTGATCGATCGGAAACGGAAATGGAGTTCGAACCTGACATGAAACAAATGCATGAGCAAGAGTTGACAAATTTGAGAGAGCTCGAATGGATTCATGATCTACCTGCAGATCCGAAGAGACGGTACCGACGATTCAGGATTTCGATCAGTCCAGTATCAAACAAATCAGTCACGATCAAACTGAGTCGAACTGGATTGCTCCATATGGCCCCTTGCGCGTTTCCGAATCCAGCCTCGATCTGCTCGATCCTGGGCCATCTCAGGACGCCGAGGGATATTTTTGTCCGGGGAATGGGGGTAGGACTCACGCATACCAAAGGTTTTTTGATCAAAAATCAAAATTGGCAAGGGAGATAGGGGAACTGGAAACGGAAGGAGGAAACTCTAAAAAAATGTCTACTTGAACAACATCGCTGTGACAGACAGTGATTTTATACTCACGGAACGCACGTGCGCTATAGCGATAACTGCGGATACAAGTTTGAAAACAGCACTAGTGGCCGACTTCAAAAGAGAGTATATGAACATCGAATATCGAAGGAAACAGAGGCCTGGCATAGGAAGGATGATAGCGCTGCATCTTGTTGCATCACAGACGCCCGGAAAAGACTTAGATTCTTTCGTAACAAGGCCACTGATAGGCAACACGTGAATCACGAAAATTTATTGCTGGCAGTAACTCGAACTCGACTCAGAGATTTCTTGGTCGAGAGGGGAGTGACCTCGCTCTCCTTACCGGTCTATGATCCCAATAGCGGAAAACTACATTTCAGAGAGCTATATGCTCTAGTGCATGTGATTTTCTCAAAAACGGATAAAGAAATCTACTTGCATAAGAAGTGTTATCCGAGCATGTGCTAGCGCTATGACTAAGATTAAAAGTTCTTTTGTTAGGATTAAGAGTCTTCTATAGGTTTAAATATTAGGGTCAAGGTTTTAGGATAGGTATTGAGTATTAGGTTTTTGTATAATAGGCTTGATGTATGATTTTGACAATTTATGTTTGTGTATGATTATGATTATGTGATTTTTGTTTGATTGTGATCTAGACTAATCCAGGTGCAAAGGGTGACGGCATCTAATCATTTTACATTGACATCAATTGAGGTGGACGATCCAACTCGTTGCCAATTTTAGATTGCAAACAAGAAGAAAATTTAAATTGACTGTTTTTAAAAGATAAGAATGATGTTTTATCGTGGGATAAAATAGCTTGTAGAATGTTTCTAAGTCTTTTAGATCGTGATTCACCAGATGTTTGTTTATTGATACTTAGAACAGAAAAAAAAGCGGTGGTATGGGAAGTTCACCAGCATTTAAAGACGATCCTGGACGTGAGAGAGGAGGCGGGCGCAACCATGTTACGACTAATGCGAGAGATAAAGACGATGTTCTTGGAGTGGTTCCAGGCAGACGTGCTGCCAACCAGAACCAAATTAGAGAGGTCCGATGCGATCCTCGCGGCGATGGGCGTGGGGTGGTCACCCGCGTTCCTCAGCAGTTGCTATCCCAGGGCTTCAAGACACCTAATAGCTAACTTTGTGAGAGATATCAGAAAGTTATCTATTGGCCTTGTGCTGGCACTTTTTGTAAGCTTCGGACATAAAAGCTTCGTTAAAGGACCCGTGGTCCTCTTCACCCAAGAAATGACTGACGTCCGGTCGGATGGCCTTCTCAGGCATATAGTGATGACGTACGGTCGATTGGGTGACCTAGTTGTACTGCTGAGATATCTGAACCAGTTGCAAGGAGGGACGAGAGATTTTGACGCGCAGCTGGAGACATCATCCTACAGGAAGATGAAGGATTGAGGACCTTGCTCCTTCAATATCTACTGCAACAGAACAGAAGCCCAACTGGGGATGACAGGCCTGTCTCTGATGAAAGGGAACAGAAAAGTTGTGGAGGTATGCCCTCAATAACCAATTTGGCCCTCATAATGCGGATCGATCTGTTGGCTTTGATCTTTGGGTTAAGAGAACTCGTTAAAGTGACCTACGGACGGGCCTTAACGCACGTGTTTCCAGACGTGCAAGTGATGGCATACAGACACTCGGTGGTCCTGTATGAGAATCTTGTGTCGGTGGTGGATTGCTCGGTGCTGAACTGGGTGGAACCACAGGAACTGAGTAGACTGCTAAGCGATGATAGGCTATTTCATGATTCTATATCGATGATATGGAAGGATAGCGGAGCGTAGCTGGGTGCTGATGTCGAAGGGCGGTGAATATCTTGCAAACGTCCAGTTCAATCCTAAACTTTGGAATTTACGACCAGTTGTCAAGGGCACGAAGGACGCGGTGAAGAACCCGGCTTGGCCGGAGACATATGATCATGTGAAGGAACACCAGGAGGCATGTTTGACGGGTTCAAGCCCACTGCCGGATAGGTGCCCTCAGTATCCGCTGATTAGAAGGATGCTGTTAGGGGTGACCAGTCCTACTCTTGCAGCGAGAATTGGAGCCGCACAGGACGTGGAGGAGAGAATGTTGAAATGGAGTGAGGGGATGGAGCCGCGCTTCAGTAGTCGGAACGCTGCTGCCCTACACAATTTTGATTTCATCTTCGCTGATATATGGAGTCGGAAGAAGATAAAATCTGTACCATCGATGAATTAGGAATTGTCTGCAAGTCATTGGAACGATGTGTAGTCAGCAGCCAACGACTAGTCTAGACTGAGGTGGCTCAAGCTGGACAAGGTGGTGATATTGGAAGTGGGAAAAGAGTCGAGGGGAGGCATCTATTTGACAATGCATGAACTGGCGCCGCATAGTGAGGAACCTGTAGAAATTGTTATAATTGACGAAGTGTTTCACCAAGCGTGTGACCGGATGATATCGGCTCGGCTGGACTCAAGAATTGACATGCGCCAAGGCCCCTCTGAGCCGGGTCCCAAGCCAGACGACGAGAGAAAAGATGAAGATGCGAACAAGGAGAACCAAGGAGAGGATGATGGAGGGCAAAAGTGACAAGTGGAGCGAAATCGACCTGGGTGCCCTCGAGAGAGACCTATTGGAATACGATTTTAATGAAACGGAAGGCGGAGGAGCGAATGAGAAATTAGTGCTGGTTAGTGTTCGTCATTCATACACCCACCAAAGAACTCCCAGCTAGCCTGTCCCGGGTGAAACCAAGGTCCTTAATGGAGGCGCACCAAAGTAGAGACACGGCCAAGCTGCTCTGCGAATCTCTTCGAAGGCGGAGTATTGATGAGTCAATGCGAGTGGTATTCTTGGGCACGTCGCCAGAGGAAGAGTGGTGAACTTGGGAGAAAGACTGGAGAAGTGTGGATGAGAAGTGCTTGAATCAGCTCATCATGCGTGAAGTATTGGGGAACATGATTGAGCCCACTGATTCTGACGGTCTGACTGAGTCAGTCACAGAAGAGAGCGCTGAGGAGAGCCCGGTCATTCGAGACCAGCCTGTGTAAAGAACGAAGAAGGGGCTAAGAAATTACAAGTTTATGGTGAAGAAGCTCAAGAGCAGAATAAACGACAAGGTGACCAACCCTAAGGTTGTAAAGTCAAAAGCGGAAGCCGTCCGGTCAAGAGCGGACAAAGGGATGGTGCTACGCATAGCGGCGGAGAGATGGGTTGTTAGAAGGATTGATGTTGTTAGCAGGATTGATATCCACAGCTTCAAAAGCGAGGAAGAACGAGAGAACTCTGGCTGACACCAGCCTGGAGATGAAGGTTATCAGCCACTGTGAATCCGGTGGGCTGGAAGGTTACAAACCTTCCCTGACGAATATAGCGAAGATGAAACTAAAGCGACAGCCCGACGTGGTGGAGTACAGCCGTATGACCGTGCCCGAGTCAGTCCACATGGGTTCACAACGATCTCGATGGCTACCGGAGTTGAAAAGAAATCAGGAGGTGCTCCAACGAAGAATTGAAAGTCACAAGAGAACAATTGGAAAGGGTCAGCAGCCTGAAGGAACACGCGACGTTAGGTGAGCAGAAGTCCTTCCAACATCTGTCAGGTGTGCCTGGAATGGCCTGTAATCCATTTGTCAACAAAGAGGCCAGGAACGTGTACTTTGACATTGAAGAAGCGTTAATCCTCAATTTCTGGATCGATAGAGTGCGAGAATCGGGGATGATAAATCTGAACAGCTACAGTTGGGAGTGATTCTGGAGGAGCTAGTGGTCGAACCCTCGGTTCCCAAATTGGAAGGGCAGTTGAGCTTTGAGTGTGGTTCGTGGGATGGTCCACCGAAGGACAGCCTAGTGACAATATGGGAGCTCATGAAGCCTTCATGGTCCCCAAGTCCAAACGCGAGTCTGATACGGGACGTCACCGCTGATATTGAGCTAGAAGAGAGCGACGATGAGAGCCTGCACGATTTGGCAGTGATTGACCACTTGCTTGCCTTGAAAGTGAAGAACAGAACCCACAGAACCTTCGGAGGGAAACCTGCCTAGTGATTGGATAAAAACAGGTACCTGCCTGGTCGCCAGTTCTGGACTGGAAGGGCACGTTTGTGGAACAGGTCAGTGCTTGGGAACTCTGGCCGAACAAAATTGCCAGTTAGCGAGGCTATTCGGGAGGCTGAGCTCGTTGGACAGGAGCGAGATAAAATTAGTTGCCGATTGCCACGAGGCTACGACCGCCCTGAGTGTGGCTACCGAGGTGAATTTAGTAATTGCCTTGAGGTTCTACAGTATGACAAACTCCATAGAATCACTGGAACGTCTCGAGAGGGCACATGAGTTAGTGACCGCCCTGAGTGTGGAAGTGAGTTCGGTGTACTTGCAGACAACAGAAATTTGGAAGCTGGCGAGTAGCTCTCTACAATGAAAAGCGCCTGAAACATAGCGAGGGATATCATAATACAGTTGGCTCAAAGTACCTGGTGGGACCCAGTTTGCAACCATACTGCAACAGCAAGTATCCGACAAACATGGTGGTAGTGGATGCCAGAACGCAGCACATATTGATTGATCAACTCTTCTCGGTGCCCAAGTGTGTGCCATTATCAAAAATGTCTAAAAAATTCAATTAATTATTGGCGAAGATCCTTCGAGCAGTCCCGGAGAGGTCCAGAAACGAATTGGAGGAGATTGCAGGGGAAAGTTTTGTGAAAATGGGCGAGGGAATCGTCAGTGATTTTCAGAAGAAGAAAGCGAGTGGAATGATGGCAACTGATTTCCCCACGATTGACGGAGATAGAGCCACTGCTGATAGCGTCGGGTTACCGTACCTTGATAAACTCCCTGTTGGATCATGGAGAGTACCCGTGTCACTGCCTGGCTTAGACGTTTTGGTACCCCAAGAGAGTAAACTTAGTATGGGATGGTAGAGAGCTATTCTCTATGGGATTACCCAATCAAGCCCAAAATGTGTCGATATTGGTATTCAGTGCCATGTTAGCAGTGAAGTTGCTTAAAGCTAATTCAGGAACGCACAAGCAGAAGATGGCAGTACCGATTCCTGAGCAGCTGAGCAAAACGAGCCTCAGCAGAAAACCACCTGTTCAAGACCACCTGCAAAGTCCTGAGGATACCCAAAGCCATCGAAAGAATATGGGCAAGTCTGAGTATATGCCTTGGTTCCGTGCCGTCATGACGTCGTGAATGTTTTAACGCGCGAAGCGTCATATGTCCCAAAACACGGAGGCCTATCAATCTTTCCAGCTGAATATAGGACCGGGTGCCCATAGAAGAGCATTACTGACGCTTAGAAACGCCGTCACAACAGTTGTTAAACGGGTGGCTGGATTGACCTGGAGCGAAATGTAAGCATGTGATTACGCAACAGTTTCTGTCGGAACCGGGAGCAAAAAGTGAACGTAGATCTCCTGCCCTGATGCAAGCAGAGACTGCTGGAGCAAGAAAGTTGGGGCACAGTCCTGCAACTCTGTCGGGATGCTGCAGAAGGTGCTGGAAGACAGTGAAATGGACGAAAAAGAGCCATGGAATAGCCGTTGAAGGCGAGACGAAACAGAATTGGGGAGGAATGAAAAATTTAATTGTCATAGTGCGTGAAAACTTGTCCCAAACCTTGTATCTATCAAGAGCCAGAAATTTTAAGAGGAACTCACTTAAGATATCAGAAAAAAATTTTGAAACTAAGATATCCCTCATGGTGCATTTTTTGTGAAAATGTTAGAAAGCAGTGAGATGTAGTACGATGCCCTTTATGACACGCGGTGAGTTGAGGTCACGTTGATAAAATTCAATTTCTGATGAGATTTGTATGTTGATTATAAAACACTGGGTCACCTCCTGAAGATAACGTCGAAAAAAAACGTTTAAGGCATTAGTACAAAAATTGTGATGAAAAGGAGGCTCAGAATGTTCTAGAATTTCAAATTTTTAAAATTTTGATTTAAACGGGAACATTCCGGAGAAACACGAAAAAAAAACAATTTTGACTGGGAAAGAGACGGAAACACACAACAACCGGAACAAAAACCGCGACGAAGACGAAATTCAGTCAAAAAAGTAGCGTGAAACACAGAAGAAGAACGAAGCCTCTTATCGTGACAGCAGGACACGATAAGGTGCTTATCGAAAGAAGACGGAAGGTCAAGTGGGACATTCGGTACGGATCCGAAACCTCCCGTGCCACGAAATCAGATAGAGGACGATGTTTTCTCCGGGGGACTGCGGAATTAGAGGTCCGGTGCCCATAGACTGTTAGAAAACTTTAACTGTATATTTTTGCTGCTTTATTGTCCTGAACATATTTAGTTTAAATCCAATATTATTTAGTTTCTCAGAGCATAAGCAATTAGAGTCAAGGAAAGAGTCAATCCTTTTCTTGTAGATTTTGTATATAACTGTCACTAGAAAACATAGTAAATTATGGTTTTCTAGCTTTGTTTTTGATAGTAATCACGCTATGTGGGGATCCTAGATCGAGCTATGTGGTATTTTTGCATGTAGACGAAAGCTGATCGAAATTCGTTTGGCTGATGGCCTAAAATTGGTAACGAAATACTTAGTCCTTAACAGACCAGTAAAACAACTGGCTAAGTCAAGACGGTTAAAAACGAGTATAATTATAGTAACTGACATCAGCCAGTCGTCAATAGGTACTTTTTCTATGCTCCGTCGCTGTGTAATGTCTGGGCAAATGTTATATTCTTTTTCAAATTCAATCTTGAAAAGCTTGTTTAAGGATGTCATTATGCAAAGAACTTTGGCGTAGTGATCAAATCGACAAATGTGAACAAATTTGTTCTTCATACAGCGTAACATCACGCATTTAGCCGTAATAACATGTAAAACAATTTTAAAACTCGGTATTTTGAAAGGGGGAACTGGAAAAGAGTTATAAAAGTAACAAATATTTAGTTGAAGACCTGACTAAATTTCAGAAATTAAAGATCAAACAGGGAACCCTGATTAACTAATCACGCTAGAAGCATTGAAAATGGACCGAAATAAACACGCTCGAAAATTGATAAATTAAATAAACACACTTGATAAACTACTGTTTCAATCAGGCCTCATCGTGAAAATAAGCGACCAATCATAAAACTGAAATAAACACGCTCGAAAATTGCAGGAGCTTGGTGTTGACCCGGAACTTGTAGTCTATGTAAAGCCACTGCTTAACAAAAAACAAAATAAAATGGAGGACTTGTTTGATCAGAAGTTTTTCGCGAAGCAAAAATTTAGCAGAAAATTGAAAGTAATGATGTTATTTATCACGTAAGAACAGTTGTTCGATTCTGATTAGTAAAATTTGTACAAGTGAAATTTTTCTTGATTAAAAATTTGCCAGGATCATTGATGATTTTTTGAAAAAAATTTTGTTCATAAGTCAGGACGAGGCACAAAATGTGCGAAAAAAATAAATAAACTGTTTTTCAAAAAAAATGAACATTTTAGTTGCAAAATGATAGTTAATATGATTATGCAAGTGTAAGTCACACAATTTGTCTGCGTTATATACTTATTTACAAATTGATAAAATAATGTTTAGAAACTTAACATCAAATAATTTTTAATTGTTTCCATGTAGTTTTTCCATAGTTTGCCATAGAAGGTTCTTCACGAAAAATAGATAGAAATTATACCTTAAATTTAAATTTCATATTCTTGTAAATTAAACTGCGGCTGTTTGTGTTTGAGTTTGCATTTTGAATTTGGTTCAAAGGAGAACTAATTTTCTGAAAAAAAAACAATTTTTGATATCATGAAACTTGCTTGAAAGTGTAGTTTTCTAGTTTTTTCGTTTTCGTCAATTGTGTTGTCCACTTACCTGATTTTTGTCTATGCCGGTAGTATCTAATGCTTGATTTTCCATAGATTTCAAACTAATTTCCAATCGAGAAACATAGAAAAACGGAAATACTTTGTATTCCAGCTTAAGGTCGGATGAAGAATCAAATTTTCTTCAGTCACAGCAGGTCTTTATTGCCCAACTCAGTTGTTTTTTAAGCAATTTTATTAGACTGGATGTCAAACTGCTTAATAGTATTGCTGGGTAGTTCAGATGGCTTATGACTAGAGCGTTCAATAATAGTATTAGGTTTATGATTGTCAGTGGTTTTTTTATCGATTGTAATATTTTGATCCCACAAGCCATTTTTTTAAATGTAATTTTAACTTCACACTGAAGATTTAGAAATTGATCTAGAATTACACCCAAATATTTAACCTCTGGCTTTTCTACTATTTTGTTATCATCTAATGTTTTACTGAGCTCTGAATTGTGGTTTCTGCCTTGATGTTTTCAGCTAAATTTTATCAACTCAGTTTTCTTTGTGTTGAGTTTTAGAGAACGTTTTGTGAAGCAGAGAGACAAATTCTGATGTCATTATCATCACAAAATAGTAGTGTATCATCTGTATATTGTACCACTTTGCTAGATTCTGTTCAACTTTTGTTCAAGTCATTTATACATAGGTTGAAATTTAGGGGCACCAAAATTGTACCTTGAGGTACGCCTTGCTGAAGTGAGATCCAATTGGATTCAGTTTTATTTCCTACAGTTTTCTGCTGTTTATTGTCTATAAAGCTATGAATCAGTTCAATTGCAAATTTAGTCAATCCAATATCATTCAATTTGTTCTTTAAATGATCGTGGTTGATGGAATCGAAAGCTTTGGATAGATCTAATAATGAAACTGCAACATATTTGTTTTCATCCTTTGATTTGCGGAAGAACTCAGTGCAATAAAGAATGGTGTCTATCGTTGAATATAAAGTTTTAAGACCAAATTGGTTGTTGCTGAGCAGGTTATTAGATAATAAGTATTCATTGATTTGATTCTACAGTAGTTTCTCAACAATTTTAGAGAGCGCACATGTTATGGAGATTGGTCTATGGTTATCTGCTATTTCTGAGTCATCTTTTTTGTATATTAGGGTAACAATAGCTCTTTTGAGTGTAGTTGGAAAAAAATTGTACTTAATAAATTCATTTATAAGAATTGTAGGGTGTGGATATATTTCTTTGCACCCATCTTTCAGAGCTCAGGCTGGATGATCAGAAGGTCCGGGTGGTTTATTTGCGTTTAAATTTGTTATTTCTTTTTTGAATTCAGTTTCAGTTACAAACCGCAAACAAAACTTTTGATTGCATTCCTTTTTGGTCTTTGTGTTTTTGATGGTTGATTCAATTACATTTTTGTTATTTTTTTCCTCAACAGTACATCCGAGTCTAGAAATTTTATATTGAGAATGCGTTAAAATTCTAAATTCAAACAAATGTTTTCGCACATTTTGTGCATCTTCAGGTTTTTAAAATTCTAAACTATCTGTACAAAATGATCAAAGATCATAAAAAGTGTCACACACATCATTACTTCAAAATTTTAAAAATTCAACCAATCAAAACTTTACAAATATCACTGAAATTATGTAACAACTATTATGTAACATTTTAAAAGATTTTGTCACAAATTTCTGAGAGTTTTCTTCATTTTTATTTTCACATTTTTGTTTTGTGGCTAATTTTAATGCTAACATGTAAGTTGTTTCAAAAATTTGTTGTTTTAGCCAGAATTTTTCGATTCTGGAACTATAGCCTTAGTGTCAGCTCCCTACTTCTAAACTCGTCGCGCGTGTTAATTGCCGGTCTCTTTTTCCTAATCTGCAGCGCCTCTAATGTAAGTAACTTGATGCTGCTGGACGCCTGGTCGATTATTTTCCAATTAAACTCAGACTTACCACTCTCACTACCACACTATGCTGTCCAACTGGGGTATCCTTTTTCGGTGTTCCTCAATCCTTGTGGTGAGATGTCGGACCGTCTGGCCAACATAGATGGATTTGCACCCACAACATTCAAGTCTGTACACCACTTTTGATTTCAGTTCACTGGAAAAGGAGGATTTTAGAGAGAGCATACTAGTTTTCAATTTCCTCGTCGTGAATATTATCAGCGCATTGGTGATATCGCGCGCATTTTTTTTTTTGCTAATATCTGACAGTGATTCCCCCTATATTGGACCATCAAGATGGGTGGTGAATCACTGCTATAATCACAGGGCTTCTTTTTCTCAGCCATGTTCTTTTTGTTTTTGCCCTCGCTGATGATCTTTTCAATGGCATGGGATGCAACCCGCGACGACCAACTTTCCGGATATTGGTTATCCAACCACTGCTCACGGTTGATTTTCATGGCTTTATCATATTCTTCCCATGCAGACGTACTGCGGAAAACTCGGTGAACAGTTCCTTCAATCACACTTCTCTTGTACTGAAGGGGGGCGCAGTTTCTAAAATTTAGTATAGTACCTGTATCTGTTGGTTTTTGATACCACCCACAGCTAATTTTCCTGCGTTTGTGAATACTAATTTGTAAATCCAAAAATGCCAAAGTTCCGTTTGTGTGTGGTGCTCTATTGTGAACTGTAAATTTGGATGAAGTAAGTTTGCAGGCCGTAGCACTTTTTCAGGATCACCCTTCACTGTTCTCACTATATCATCAACGTAACGGAGAAATAACTTAGCTTGTTGCCCTGACTTATTTTTCTCTCTTATTGCGATGCATTTTCTGCAGTACCAGACGGTTTCACTTATGTTTCGATACTCATCATCTGATATATCACTGCGTTTTACGTGATACCAGTTCAAACAGCATTCACATTCTACACCTTTTGACCTGAACATGACTTTCTTATTGCACTCGGGACATATTCCGTGAAGATCTTTCTCGGGCAAAAACATTTCGGGAATATCCCTCGATAGTGCAGTTTTGTACTGCTTCAGCCACAGATTTGCTAAAATAGCGGCAAGAGATGCCCCCATTGCCAAACCATCTTTCGGAACGTACCATGTTTCATTGCACTTGAAATGGACTTGACTAACTGCCATGTTCAACAGTCTCTTCATGGTTTTCCTAGCAATTGATGGTGGTTCATCTTGCTCATACAGTTTTCTCAGAGCTATGTCTATCGCTTCTTTCAATGGAACATTTGTGTACAAACTCTTCACATCTAGAGATATCAAGTTTTCATTGGGCTCAAGATTAGTGCTCTCTAAGATTTCTCTCGCATCAAGTGAGTTGGTTTCGATGTTTGCGCCCTCAATTTTCTCGAAGAATTTTGCAAGAACCTTGTTCAAGTTATAATAAGAGCTACCAGGCAAGGAGAGGACCGGTCTTAATGGGGTATTCACTTTATGCACTTTCGCCAACCCATAAAGCCTGGCGGGCTGCCCCCCAGTAGACCTCATCCTTGTGTAGAGATTCTCACTTAATTCATCTTTTTTCCTCATAGCCAACAAATCTTTATTGATGTCTCTTTCTATCTTCAAAACAATCGCATCACTTGTTCCTTTACTTTTGCTGAATTGATTTGAATCTAATGTATCCGACAACTTGTTCTCGTAGATGTCCTTTCTCACTACACAAGTACCCACGCCTTTGTCATACGGTACCGCAACTAATCCATTACTCTTCAGATACTTTCGGGCCTTCTCAACGCCTTTCTCAGATGGTGTTTGTTTCACCCTTTTAGCATAGGCTTTTGCCACAGCTTCGATCTCACAAAGGGCCTCCCCGGGGACTTTACGATTTTTGAGATCCGATAGAAAGATGTCAATGTCGGCGAGAAAGTGCGTCTCATTAAATTTATCCCTGACGGGATGCTTTGGCCCTAATGCCAACACTTGTTGTACCCAATTTGGTAATTCAACATCATCAAGAGCTCTTACCGAACCCTCACCTTGCTTCCCTAGAGGTCGGTCTTGCTTTTCTGATAGTTTCATTAGCTTCTTCTGATGGGTCTCTTTGACTGTTGCTGATTGTCTTTGTCCCCTAAGACTTAAATATTTAATTACCGAAGCCCAAAACTTCTCATCTACAACCCTCTGTACTGTGCTTCTCGCCCTTTCTAGTTTGACTTCAACGTTTTTCTCATCTGTCCTTGCCTTGTTTATCTCCGTTCTTAGAAGTTTTGTCTGAAAACTGTGTACCGCTTGGCTCGAAAACACCCCATTTTCCGGTACCCTGAACCTCAAAAAGTCAGGTATAATGTCGTTTTCTAGACAAACTCTCAAAAATTTAACACGTTGGTGACAGTTGATAAATTTGACATATATGGACGCATAATCACGGACTAATTTCCAAATGAGTTTGTTTTTCAAAGTCCAAATCAAGAATGGAGGTGGGAGTACAACTGTGCTCATTGGTTTGCAGGCCACGTGACACAAAGCAACTCAAATAACACAAGTTTAACTCAGCCTCTCCGTTGAAGCCTCCTCGTCAGTCCGACCAACAGTTGCCTCGCCTCTGTTCACCAGTCTTCTTTTCTCCGCCCTCCTTCTCGATTGAGATTTCTTTTTCATGTTTGAACGAAGCTTGGACAAGACAGCTGGCAGGTTGTCTTGGTGTTCGAACACAATCCTCAAAGACTTTAGCTCCAGCTGGACGTCCTGGTGCAGTGCCTGATATTCGTTGACCAGCTCCATTCTTCTCTACCTCTTTGAAATGAGACACTTTGTAATAGGAATGACAAGAATACCCGAGCTGATCAGCTGGTTCCTGATATCCGGTGTACCGTTTCTCTGACAGTATACAATTGCGCTGATATTTGTCAGTGTCTTCAGGATTTCTGTCAATTCCTCTAAATTGCAAGCTCTGTAATTGTTTGTGCGGTGGCTGTTGATAGAATTATTGATGATGTCGTGCCACACCACCACTTGACGTTTTTCTGCTAGAGGTGCCCTGCAGAGTAGGCTTGCGAGGTTCTTCTGTGGGTTCGTGGTGTTCGGGTTTAAAGAAAGTCCCAGAATAGCCAAAATTTTGGGTAGAAATTGTTCTTTTTCCAGGTTGCTAAAATGTTCCAGGCTGTGGTAGAGGGAGCTAGCCGCTACAATGTATACCCTTTCAATTCTAACATGGTAAAATATAAAAAGATTTTTCAACTAAAAAAATTTCTCCACTAAAACAAGGGAAAAGTAAATTTAAAATTACGTCTCCTTGTAGGAGAGACTGTAATTGAGAATTGGCTCAACGCAGTAGGGTTTCAAAATTTTACATCTAAATATTTTGAGAACGCGTTAAAATTGTAAATTCAAACAAATGTTTTCGCACATTTTGTCCATCTTCAGTTTTTAAAAATTCTAAGTTATCTGTACAAAATGATCAAAGATCATAAAAAGTGTCACACACATCATACTTCAAAATTTTAAAAATTCAACCAATCAAAACTTTACAAATATCACTGAAATTATGTAACAGCTATTACGTAACATTTTAAAACATTTTGTCACAAATTTCTGAGAGTTTTCTTCGTTATTATTTTCACATTTTCGTTTTGTGGCTAATTTTAATGCTAACATGTAAGTTGTTTTTCCTTATTTTGTTGTTTTAGCCAGAATTTTGCGATTCTGGAACTATAGCCTTAGTGTCAAGTTTCGATTCGGGAACTATAGCCTATAGCCAGTTTGATCACTAAATTTTATGATTCAAAAAATTTGGCTTTTTGAAGTTGTTTGTTATTGCTTCGCCAAAAGAAATTTTTAGAAGTGTGATTTGGTTTGCTTTTTTTCCAGTTTCTTGTGTCATTTACTATATTCCATTTCGGTCGCTCAGTTGTTTTAGGATTAAATAATTTTAATATGAAAATATCGTCTTTTAGGTTGACTTTTGGTTTGTCATTACGAATGTAGACTGTTTCAAGTGGTGCGCATCTTTTCAGGCAGCCTACTGTATTTGAATTTGAAAAATTGAACAATTTTTCAGGGTTATTTGCTGTAAAAAGTCTCCCAACTATGCTTGTTAGGGCAGTTTTAAATTCTTTTTCTGAATATTTCGATCCATAGTAAGCTAACACGGCACAGTTTCATCACTAAATTTATCTCAGATACCAAAATTGTAGCTAAGTGATCAGTTATAATTGGTAGAGTGAAATTTAAAACTTTGTTCTTCACTTCGGTTCAGTTTAAATCTGTGATAATGTAACAGTCGCCTACTTCGGTCACATATGAGGCTTAAGAAAAATAGGCCCTATAACCAGTGGCTCAAGAGTCAGGGACACTATCTCTTGTGTTTTTCTACCTCAAAACGGTCGGAGCCAATTCGGTTCGCTTGCGACATGAGAATAGAACCCGTTACAACTTAAAGGCCACTACCAAAATACCCCCCCCCCCACTCCAGAAAATAAGAACGCCCCCATACTTAGTTCATTTCAGATGGATCAACCTAAAACTCGCCTCACCTCAACATACTTATTAAAAAATGCACTCGAGAAAACTAAATTTGGTACTTACATAGCAGCACGCTTGAGAAACAGAGTAATTAAACTAATTAATGACTCTAGCATAAATATAATCGAATATAACTCAAAAAGTTTTCTTTCGATGAGTTCCAATCAAGGGCAATAAGTTTTAATTCAAGAAAGTAATTTTGGATCTGGACCATTGGGAGACTTCACTTGTCTGCCTTTCCGTTGAAGTTTCACACTGGCCCAGTTGATTCTTGCTCTGCTCTCGTATTCGTTTGGTCTCCTATATCAGATAGGACAGCTCTACTCTAGTTTTCTACGATAGCAATTTCCCACTGTGTATATTTGACAACTTTTCCGCAACTGTAATTCGATTTGTTCTGATCTCTTATTTTATGTTTTTAGTTGTCGCGAGAAAACTGAGCATGACAGGCTCCATTCAAATTAACATTCGAATCCAAAAAACTTCATTCCAAAACCACGTATTTTCGTGCTCCTCAAGGCCAAACTTCCAGATATGACCGACTGGCACATACTCCCCGGACTCAAGATCGATGTCCTCATCGCGTGCTGCCGTCTGTCAGTGAATCCCCAGAAACCCGAGTGTTACTCAAGATACAGTGCCAGTGGCCATTAACAGAAGTTTCCAGCAGACTTAAGTTTATCTACACCCCAAAATTCACAACCATGTAAAATTTTCACACTATCGCTAAACAGCAATCAAAATCTGCACACACCTGCACCTGTGAATTTTCGCTTTTTAAGCTAGTACTTTAAAATTTCTTTTGTCCTATTCAATCAGGAAATTGTCATGCAGCATTTTGATTTATATAATAGATGTAATATATTAATAACAATGTCTCATTTGTTAAAATTTCTTTTTCGTGAACCCAGATTTCATCCGAGTTCACCATCAAGCCCCTTTCCTTCCCTCTCAAGACTCAAGACTCTAGAACTCCCCACTGAGCCACCTGCTCACCTCGCGTTCTTCGCCTTCGAGGTACCAGACCCAGATGCATTTGACACCGTGATCTGTTTCAACAGTGCCTCTTCGTCATCGGAGCTAATCACGATCTCTTCCCAGGCTTTCAGCTGTTCATAGGACCGCATCCAACCCCTTTGCTCCTGCAATCTCTTCGCTTGATTGGAAAACTCTTCACCCTCGACTCTCGGTTCAAACAGAAGGAATTGTGCAGACTCAGGCTCACGTTCTTCGCCAAGTTTTCCTCTAGTATCGACTCTCTCGCCTTGGTGTTGTTTCTGGACACTCTACCAACTCTTTTCCACCCCATCGTCATCGCATTTCGATGGGTCAGCAGAGGTCTCTTGAAAGCTTCCGGTCCTATCTCGGCCTGGAATTGTCGATATTCCTTCTGATATTTCCTCATATGATCCTTCGTTGTCATGTATAACCAGGACGTCAACGTCGCTCGAAACCAAGGAAGGAACCTTAAGCGGCTCCACACGTGTCTGACTTCCATTGGTATGGCGAATACCTTGCATACAGTCTCAAACAACTCGAGTCTCCTGCTGTAATCTATCGCGTAAATCGACACTGCCGTCGGCGTCTTCGATTCCCGATACTTCGTTACATTTTCTTCAATCCATCGTAGAGCCAGCATCGTGCTCACCACCAAGATGGTCACCTTTTGCTGATGATCGGGCAGTCCTAACGACCTGATTTCTTCCACATCCCAGATCAGGCAGAGATTCGCGTGATCCGGGTACCACACTGTTTGTGCCAGACAGTGGCATGGACATTCCTCATGTGTGAGGTCTATGCTCCTAAGATTGCGCTCTCCCGAGGCTTCTAGGAGAGGCTCATGTTCCATCATTTTCTCTTGTAACGCGTCGTTCTCTTCCAGGTTTGGAGCACCACCCATAGGTTTTCCGATCACGTTTTGTCTCTCGTAGTCACTTGTGTTTTCACTTTCCAAACCCAAAAGTTCTTCCCCCCAGATTTCACTCAAGTCGTCCCTCTGTTCTTTTGGCACTGTCCCTCGGATTTTCCTCAACAACCGGTGTGAATGATGCGACATCCGAGCCAGTCTTACGCACTTGGGCACTGAGAAGGCTTTGTCTATCAATACCCTTTGGCTGGATACCTCCACCATCGCCATGTGCAATGGATAGGGGCTGCCACATAGGTTGGCCATCACTGACCCCACTAAGGACTTCGCATTTATAGGCAGACCATAGGCTTCGCTCATGGAAAATCCCATTTCCGCTTCAAGTCCAACCTTCCAGCTCTCTGGGTTACCTGCAACACCCCGGGCCATGACTCCACACTCAACGCGGTCACCAAGTGGTGTTCTGACTCTAGCCTCTCCAGTGACTGGAGACTGCACATTCTCGAGAAGAATCTGAGAGCTGTTGCTAGGTTCACCGTGGTACTCGCGTAACACTCAGCCATGATCTGTATTTCACTCTTCTCCCTTTCGGTAATGTCTTCAAACCAGGTGACTAGATCTTCTTTCTGGAAGGACTGTATCCTGACGCATGACCGTCCATCACAGGTGTGCTCGCCATTTCCACACCTCGAATCAAGACAACTGCCCGGCTCCAGTTTCTTCACCGACCCTAGTCTACTCGTCGCTTCACTTGACTACTTCGCCTGAGGCAGGATCAGTCTGTGCACTATGCTCAGTGTCGCCAGATCTTCGTCCTCCGCTGGTGCTAATCTCACTCGCTCCGTGACTTCCTCGATCAGGCTCGCATGGGGATGTGGACACCAGGAGGGCCTCAGCAGTTTCCACAATACTCCCAGATTCGTGACCAACATGCCATTCCCGTTACCCATCTTCAGTTCGACTCTTTTACTAGAGCGCGGTACACTTATCACCTCTGGTATCTTCTCGAGAATCAAACCCAAGCTAGGTCTCTCTTTCTCCACAGTGTCTGTTTCCACTATCTTCTCTGTCCAGAACTTTAGTAGCTCCGCCACCTCGTAGTTTCTGTGAGCGCCTCCGGCTTCCGAGTCCAAGAAAGGGTTGAACGCCATCCCCATCACTCCAGACACATACTGGTACTCTCCCTTCTTATTGGGTTGCAAGTACTCTCCTGACGAGGCCAAGTTACGGTGCACGTCATGTTTCTCTTCGAACTTCTTGTTGTAGAATCTCCGTATCTCATCTAATTTCCTGTGGCTCTCTAGAGACTGCCTGGAACCATCCTCCTTTTCTATCCCAGTACTCTGGTGCACATTCAAGATGACTGCTGAGACTCTCTTTTCCATTGATTTGCTCCCAGTTGCTCTTTGCTGGCATGCTAGGAGTGTGCTGTCAGTCATCACCGACATTATCCACCTCAAGAAACAAGTAGCGTCTCTCCTCCTTGCCAGGCTCAAGCCTGAGTTATCCCTAGCCACGTGTTGCATCAATGTCTGATATATTTCTAGACTTTTTCCACCCAACTTCAACTTGTCGTGCGAGGTCAGCGTTTCCAACTCTATCCCCACCAGGCTCCAGGCGAACATCAATTGTCCTGCTGTTCTAACAAAGGGATTTGCCATCAATGGCGACGCCGATGAGGATGTCCTCATCGCTTCTTCAAAATAATCCCTCAACAAGTTCTGCCAAGTTCTCCTCAGATGGCTCCCCAATTCCAATTTGTTTGATATCAGCCTTCTGCTGGGTAGCCCAGTTGCGTCGTTTGCGTGACACTCCACTGTCGAGTTTCTTTAGGCAGTCTTCCAATTCCTTCAATGTTTCCAGGGCCACCCCCACCACGGTCGGGAGGTGTTCCTCGTCTTATTCTTCTCGAGAGGATTGCTAGTCACTTGCTTCCCAGTGACCTGATGTTCATTTGAGACCCATTCTTTGCCGACGTCCACTTCCCATGTCTGCCGCTCGTCGAACCTCGTTTCATCTTTGTCCTCTGAGGCTTAAAGTCTTCTTCCGTTGTCGAGTTGGTGGGAACCTCCATCTCTCTTTCTACGTCGAGCAGTTTCCTTGGTTCGTAGCTACTCTTGTAGGCTGCTGTCTTCCATCGTGCCAGAACCATGGGGTCCGTCTCTCTCAAGTTTTTCTCCGAGACCGCATCCGCCGAAGGACTACCCCACCCTTCTACCTCTCTCTTCCTCTTGCGAGACCTCACGTCTTTACTTGGAAGCGTTGCCGTTATCATCACTGATTTGACCTCTTTGTCTCCATCCAACCCTTCCAACTCTTGTCTCCCCCCGCTCGAGCCTTAAGGATATTAGTACTTTTAATTATATTACTAGTTTCGACCTTATCCCCCCTTACACTTTCAATTATTTTATTGACAATTTTTTGTTTCAGAGTAGAGCTGTCTTTACATTCGTCTTCAAGGGTCTTCTGTGATGCATTTCTCAACTCGACCATCTTGCTCAGCAGTTCTCCTCTAGCTTTCTCCTCCAGACCCGTCCCCATCAGGACAGGCTCTCCGAACTTCACCACTGTGTCCCACAGTTCTTCCTTGAAATCATCCAGTGTGATCTCGCCATCCACTTCTCGATTGAACTCGCTCAAGAATTCTCGCCAAGCGTCCTCATCCAGAGTGCCTAGGAACATGGTCTTGTTTCCCTCGAAGGTATTCTTTTCCCTTTCTTCTGCGCTCAAGATTATCATTCCCATATTAGAAGTCTCACCCATCAATGGCAACTCTAGATTTTTACGGGGAGATGAGGTCAGAGGTGGTGTGGGAGTGTCTGCCCAATTTTCTCCGCTCAGGTCCTTCAACAGCTCTTGAGTGGTGAATTCCTCCTCTGATGGTTTTGGTTCGGGCGTGTTCCCCACTTCCATATCCTCCCCTGCCTCGCTGAGAGTCTCATCCATGCTTTCTTCTCCTGATTCGACTCTTCTCCTCTCAAGGATCCTCCTGAATCGATCTTCTACAGGGCCGCTTGTTTTATCTCCAGGGGTGCCCACCGACAGGGGTGATGGTGTCGTCGGATCCGGTTTCTTGTATTCCGTCAGAGCCACATACAACGGGCCTGCTGCATCCAGCGACTTCCCCTCCTGTCTCATCTCCACCTGCTCCAGTCCGTAAGGTGCCCGGTATCTTCTCGTGGCAAACTTCATCTCGTCCTTAAGTGCAATGTGTACTTCTTCCACGATCATCCTGCCATCGTCCCACACCGGCAACATGTTCTCTAAACCCGCCCGCTCAAGCTTTCTCAAGACCTCTCGTATCTCGAATTTTGGGGGCAATGAGCCTCTCATCTTCTTCGCTTGGGTCGTCCAGGAGTTTATTTTTATGTCACAGGTGTGAAAATAGACCGCTGCAGTGTAGCCGATGAATAGGGGATCCCAGCCATCGGTGAATTCCCTCTGCTGCCCTTCCGCCGCTGCTCTCGCGAACAGGGACGGGACCACCAGGGAACTGTTCATTCCCAGTGTCATTCTCCTTACCGTTGGGAACTCTGGAATGGTTGTTGGCAAGATTTCCTTCTCCAGTATTGCCTCTAGCTCCCTCTTCACAAACTCGAAGCTCTTCTTCCACGCGGGAATTCTCAAGACCTCTTGTCCACTCGCCGACAGGGATTTAGGTTCCAGAATTTGAGGTAAGTTCCGATGGGACCCTCGCGTTTACCTCCCATCCTACACTGCAGTTGTCCTCGGAAATTGTACACCATCAATTCTTGATCTTTCACTTTTCCGAAGAGTACCGTGTTGCTCATTTGTGCCCTCAGCACCTCTTGCTGACACCAGTTGAGCGTCGTCCCATCCAGTATACTTATGAGGCTCAAGTGTGTCACGGAGTTGCGATAAGCTGTCACCAGAGGATCTGGAAACGGCCGGTCCATAAATGCAGGTTACGACCTCCTCCATCCCCGGATTATCCCCATTGGGTCCGATCTCATCGCCAGGCACAGGTCTGTCAACAGAGGCATGCCCCCATTCACTTTCCTCCATTCATCTCTCGTCTTTGGATTCTTTTCCTCACCAGTCATGTGTCGGTTCTGCATCAGGAGGTACTCCACTAGCAGCGTCTTTAGCCCTGCAGCACACTTATATGAATAGGTGTCAATGCTCGAGTGGGTTTTCCCCATCGACAGGGGCTCCCCATATTTCGTTAGTCGATGAAATGACACCAGTTCACCATGGGTCAGGAGCACCAGTGCCAGATACCCGTCAATCCGGAGTGTTTCCACACACCGACTGAACGCTGGACCCATATTGAATAGGTACCTCGGGTAAACCAGGTACAGTGCCAACAACAGGCTGTTGGGCATGCTCAGGGTTTCTTGTACAAAGGCTCCAAAGATGATCTCCTTTGCACCAAACACTCCAGCCATGAACTCCTTTCCCCAACAAGGACTCAAGAACTCAAGAATCTCGTGATCCCTCCTCGTCTTCAGCTCGCCCTTTGCGTACTCCCTCCAGAATCCTCCAATTGTGACCTCGTTGACAGCTGTGACGAACCTGGTCACCGTCATTTCCCTTTTCTCGGCCACATCCAGCTGCTTCTCAAGAAAACTCCAGATTTGCTTCACAAGAGGTGGGGCACTCTCCTTCTCCAACCTTGGTGTCAGGAATGACCACCTACCTCTTTCTTGTGTCAGCCGATACACCATTGACTCCAGTTGCTTCTATGTTGCAGCTACGTTCTTTCTTTCATTGCTCGGTCCTCTAGACTTACTGGTGGAGCTTGTGATAGTCAAGTCCAAGCTTCGAAACCACAGGCTGGCCGTCAAGTGAGTTATTATTGGATGATCGTCCCCTATAACCGGACTGAACTTGAGTTGTCTGACGAAGTTCGATATCTCCAGCAAGAGGACCTCTTCCAATACATTGAGGATATCTGCTAACTCGTAGAAGCCCCTCATCGCGTGGGACACATCCGCCCACGCCGCCGCCAGTTCTGAATTGCGAAGCCTCAAGATCGTCGGTTCCAACTCCCGATTGGGAGCTGCTATCAGGATCCGCCATTCTTTCCTCTCGGCTATTAAGATCAAGACCGCATACACAAATTGCAGAGCGGGAGTCATGCTCGCGTACCCGGGGGACGTCGTGAACACCACTCTTGTCTTGGAACCAAACCGCGAGGTAACGTTCTCCTGTACCTCATTCATCGCTGCAAATAACGTCTGAATAGCTTCCCAGATTCTCTTCGGCGCCGGTTCATCGCCCTTGAGCTGCTCAAGAAACCCAGTCGCATGCAGGTGGTCATTCATTCCCGCAAACAGTAGTAGCTCGGGCTCGCAAGGCATCTCCGATTTTATTGCTACCACCAAGGTTAACATTTGGTTCAGCTCAGCTCCTGGCAGTGAGTATATCAAAGTCTCCGGCCAGAACAACTTGGGAGACGTTCCCTCGAAGTCCGATCCCGCTACGATGATCACCCTCGCAGCAGCTGGATCTGCTCTGTCGTAAACTGCCCAGGTCTTGGCCAATTGGGTGTTCCCGCAGGGTTTCCCGTATCTAAGATCGTCCTCTAACCTCGTGCCTTCATAAGCGGCATCCGGCAGTTCCATTTCCCTTGGGTCCAACAGTTTGTCCACCACCCTCAACTGTGCTGGAGTTGCCAACCTGATTCTGGCAATGCTCGTTCGATGTTTGGGGGGCTCCACTATGAGTCCCGGACTCCCCAGCAACTTGAGAGGCCTGTAATTGATAGGTCCCATGACCGATTTTGTGGGAATCCCAGTCAGATCCGCCGTCTCCATTATTTTTGCTCTTGAGAAATGCGTCTCGTGAGCCTTCAACCAGTCCACGCACTGGTGTCTACTCAAGTCTTCATGTGACACTCGCTCGAGACCCAAAGCTTCCGCCAACTCTTGTCTGCCTTCCAGGTCTTCCAAGTCGAGCTCCTTTACCTTCTCCAGATATCTCGACCGACTGGTCTCCGCCGGTCTCTCCACCCTCTTGCTCTCCACCATTACCACCGAGGATACTACCGAACTCTGAGGTGTTGATGACGTTGTCTCCTCGGCCTCCATTGGTGCGGCACCTGGTAATCTGGTCTGGCTGCTCCTCGAGCTGTCTCTAGAATCGGCCGTCGCTCCCAGGCGACTGGATAAAGCTATTGAGTTAAAGAAAGGTGGATTTGGAGGTGGCCCGAATGTGAATTGGGCCGTCTCCAGCAATTTTGCCTCCAACGCGCTTATATGCCTTTGGAAGACATCATTCAACCATTCCACTCCCCTAGGCCTGTCAAAGTGGATCCCGTCTGAGGATGCATCGTCCGGAAAAACAGATCGCTCCATCTGCTCGGCTACCTCCAGTAATCCAACGGGAAGGACACTCCTTTGATGTATTTGCCTGATTATTTCGTTCAGGTTTCGCACCTTCGTGTTCATTTCCATCGCGTGTTGGTCCGCCTTCATGTTGTAGGGAATGGTACACACCGTGAGAATGGTAGGATCCATTTGAATCCGCAATTCCTCAAGGATGCAGCTCAACTTGTCATGTAGCTTCATCACCTTCCTGGACTCCCCCCTGGACACGTCATTCGTCCCGATCATTAGAGTCACCGTATATACTCTCGCCATCCCTAGCATCTCAAGTGATGACAATATCTGTGGCATCGCTTCTCCAGCGAAACTCAAGATCCCCGTTTGCCAATGTGATTGAATCCGGGTCAGCCCTCTGGTACACGTGGCTGCGTGAGGTATTCCACCCAAGCCGCGTCATGGAAGCAATCCCTCCTGACTCTTTGTGCCGCGCTCCAATCCATGCGATTGTGCCTGTGGTACCTGCCCTCTGTGTTCTTCTTGTAGTTTGAGATTACCACACTCCTGATCGGTTGCTCCCTCCACGTCGGGGGTAGCTCCACTCTTGCTGGACTCTCACGATTCCTTAGTTGTAGCCTCTCGTTCAATTCTTTCAGACGTGACGAGCTGCCGCTCACCTGACTGCTGCTCGGGTTGAACTCGGGGTATACCCAGGCAGTGCGACGTCCATCAATGGACGTATCGGTTGTGTCTCTAGGCCATGCAGGGAGGAAGTTGACTCAGTTGGTATCCATACCTCCAACCCCTCGTTCATAAGCTCCTGAGCCGCGCGGTCAAGGTTAAATTGTCCCATCGATCTGGGAGCTTCGTCCACCTCCATACGTGACTCTGGTCTTGAGCCGGTGACCATTCGCTCCTTGGGCCTGGCTCCCTTTTGCATATCGAGCTCGCGTTGTCGTTGCTCGATTCTCTCAAGTTCCGACTTCAGCTGTTCACAATTCGCGGCATTCTCTCGCACCCTTTGTTCATGCTGATGCTCGGCCTTCAGCATATCAAGTTCCCTCCGCGCTTGGTCCTTTTCGACGACCGCTTGATCTCTCTCCAGATTCGCCTGATCTCTCTCGAGCTTCGCTTGATCCCGGTCTAGGTTCGCTTTGTTCCTCTCCCTCTGTATCCTCTCAAGTTCTCTCTTCAGAGTACTGAGGTCCAGATACGCTTCTCCCGTTTGTTGCGCTCGCGTCATCGATGGTATCTTACTCGTGCTCTGGCCCGCTGATCTTGCTGATGGTCTGATTGGTAGTGGGAACTCCCCCGCGCCATACTCGGTGTTGTTGCTCAAGCCAGGGTTCCTCGCCATCGAATCCCCTCACTCCTCCATCCACATTCCAGGACAGCCATCTGGTTTGCTCTTGGTTAGATATTCCCTCAGTGGTGTAGCCGAACATTAGAACCGCTTCGGTTGCAGACTCCCGGCATTCGCCCTGCTCTTCCAATTGAAGGATGGCGTTCAGCATCACCGCCATTCTCTCATCCACTTGGGTGTAATCCAGATCCCTCAGGCGTCTGTATAGTTCATCAAGCGTGGGCTTCTTCAGAGCCGCGGGCAATGGACTTCAAAAATCGATCTGCCATTATTTCTGGATTATATGGCTCACGTACCAACTTGAGAATTACCTTACCACTTGAGAATTACCTTACCACTTGAGAATTTACCGTACTACTTGAGAATTAGCATACCACTTGAAAATTTGAGAATTAACTTCTTGAAGCGTTGTTCAACTTGTGTGTTCGTTCAAGAACTTCTTTTCTTTCAATTGAGTGCAGTTGTGTAGTAAATTTGACTTTACCAAATCAATCAGAAAATAACACTTGATTTTTAGACTAACATGCTATGTTCCTAACCTAAAACCCCCTGCCACTATTGTTAAAACCTTATCCGTTTCGTTCTTCTAAAAAAGTTCAATTGAAAGTTTTCTAAACGCATGCAGATTCATTTTATGTTTTAGCACCATCAATCATTTAAAATTTAATTGTCATGCCAATCACCTTTAAGATCCTTTTACTTGTTCTGTACCCCAACACCTAACTCGAGATCCAATTATTCCCAACTCAAGACCCCCATGTACCTGACTTAGGCGATACTCAGGTAGTATTTTTTGTGCAGATGTACCATTATCTCCGTTTCCACGAAGACCACGTGTAGGATAGCATATAGTTCCCTTGGGCTCAGTTTGCTACTGTTTGGGTCGTAGACCGGCATTGAGACATCTGTTATTCTTCTTTCGATCATGAAGTCCCGCAGTTTCGCTAGTGCCAACATCACGTGTTCAGGATCGATCGTGTTCCTTTCCCTGACCCTCGTCACCAAGAAGCACAGGTATTTGCCTGGGACTTGTGCTACTGATGGTGGAAGCGCAGCCATTCCTCCCAGCCCCGGTCTCTGTCTAAACAGAAACTCCACGTTCTGGTACTCTCTCTTGAAGTCGGCCTCCAGTCTTGATTTGAAACTCATGTCCGCCCTGATACAGATTGCGCTAGTCCTGTCTGACAGAATGAAGTCACTATCCGTTATCAGGATGTTTTCCGAGTATTCGCTTGGTATTTCTAACTTCGTTTTGAATTCCGTCCTATGGTAGGCTCAGCCTCCTCCCCATCTAGTTCCAGTCCGCTCGTTTCTCTCACTTCCCTGAGTTTCTTTATCATCAAATTTTCGGTGTGGGTAAGTCCTACCCCCACTCCCCGGAAAAAAAATATTTATCGACGTCCCCGTCGATGGTGCTGGGTCCAAATTGTCTGGTGGAATCTCCAGCGGCCTGTCTGTTGCTGTCCAGTCGAAGAGGGGATTTTCCGTTTTCATGTGCTTTCCCGCTGATACGTCAACTTGTTGTATGCATTGTCCTTCGTCGCCTCCGTTCTTGACATCGCGCATCCATTCTAATATCCTCAAGTTCGTATTCTCCTTTCTCTTTATCTCGCTCTGTTCCAAATCCGTCTCCCGTTCTGGTGTCGAGTAGTCTTCCTGTGGGTAGTGTTCATTATCATTGATAATTTGCCATTCATCATCGTCTGCCAGTTCGCCCACACTTAGTAGTTCCTTGCTTAGGTCATCGGGCTGTATCTTATCAATCAGGAAATCGTCTCCGTACCTGTTGTACCTCATGCCTGTCCGTTTGCGATTGCCACTCCTTGTCCCCGCTGGTATTGACAAGTCTGGTTCTGTCCACTTAGGCACCTCACCTTGTTCCGGATCGTTCCAGTCTTCTTCCACAAAGGATTCCGCCTCGGAGTCCGCTTCTATCTTTTCATTGTCGTCCAAACTCAAGTTCTCGTTGCCATCATTTTTCTCTCTGGTGCCTCTTTCCTTCACATCACACGCTGGCTCCACCAGTAGGTACTCAAGTCCCTCCATGTCCTTTGGTATACACCAGTCCTCTGGGGATGGGACATGAGGCTTCAGATTTTCATAATGTGCTGCTCGCCCAGTACTCAAGCGGTAGAACCGTCCTTGTTGATGTACTTCCCTTATCATGAATGGTCCTCTCCATTTCTTGAGTAGTTTCTTTGTCCCTTTTAGCGGTATGACATTCTGGAAGACCCACACGTACTGGCCCACCTCATATGGCTTCGCCTGTAATATCTTTTCATCATATTTCTTGCGCTGTCTCATTTGTGCTTGCGCAGTGTTCCTCCTGCATAGCTCGTTTAGATCCTGCTGTCTCCTGATCGCTTCTTTCACGTAAGCTTGAGGCGACGTCCTCTTCCCTTCGTATTCCAGGTAAAAGAATGTCAGGGGCATTGCTCTCTCCCTGCCCGTCAACATCATGAAAGGACTGATGCCTGTTGTTGAGTGTTGCGTACTGTTGTACGCCCCTACTACTTGCGGCAGATATTTATCCCAGTCTGCCATGTATCCTGAGCAGTATACCCTCAGCATGTTCTCCAACGTCCTATTCTGTCTCTCTACCAGCCCGTTGGTCTGAGGATGGTAAGTCGTTGAGTGTGCTTGAGCAATGTGTGACCTATTCATTAATTCTTTGGTCAAATCCCCCACAAAGGCCTTGCCGTTGTCTGACTGAAAAGTCATTGGACAACCATACCTCGATATCCAATGAGTTATCAGGTGGTCACAAGTCTCCTCTGCCGAGGCTGTTTGACACTGCACCGCTTCTGCCAACTTTGTGAAGTGATCTATTATAACCAGTATCTGGTTATACCCCGACTCCGTCATGCAGATCTTTTGTTGGTCTATCTGCACCACTTCTTTAAACTCTGAGCTTTCAACCGACTTGAGTGAGAATTTCATCTTCCTTGGGTCTTTTACTTGCAGGCATGCCAGGCATGCCAGGCATGCATTCACCCATCTCTCGCAAGCTTTCCTCAATCCTGGCCAATCAAACCTGTGAAGTATTCTTTGTTGCACCTTGTCTATCCCCTGGTGCCCCATCTGGTCGTGCGATCTGAATAACACCTCTGTCTGATACAATTGTGGTAATATGATGAGGTTGTGCTTGTGTAATATCTTCTCCTCATCTTTTCTCTTGCATGCTACCACCCCGTCAGCTGTGTGATAGAGTAAATCTTTCTTCTCTTTGTAGAACTGGCACAAGATCTTGTAGCTGTCTTCTTCGAGTTCCCTTTCTCCTTGGACCCCGTCCGGATCCATTTGGAGAGGTTACTTGTCATCTTGTCATTCCGACAGCCTATATCTCGCCTTGACATGTTCCTTTAGTGCCATGATCTGTCCATTCATTTCCCCAGGGTTGTGGATGTCATCATTCAGCTTCACGCATATTATCCTCTTCACGATCTTCATATCGTCTTCTGGCACCAGATTTGGTCTGACATTTGAGTTGCATGATAGTTCCCTGAATGGTTTCCTCGAAACTGCAATTCTTTCAAGTTCTTCACCTCCTCGTACTGCTTGTACGTCCAAATTGTACGTTCCTGAGGATGGATCTGTTTGTAATTCCCTGTCGCGGTGTCTAATCTTCTCTTCCGCCAATATCATGCATAGACTATCCTGATTGTCGCTGCTCTCATCCGAGTCCTCATCCCATTGTTCACACTCCCCGGACAAATTCCCTTCTTCAGTATCCTCTTCCTCCATAGACCTAGTCCCAGGTATTCAGCTTCTTCCTTGAACGCCACTTTCTTTTTTTAACCCGAGTCTGTTCAAGTATGTCGTCAGGGATTTTTTCAACCAGTGACTGCACGACTTCTTTCCCATCAGGGTTAGTCACCTTCGAGGTGTTTTTATCACTAACTATCTCGCTCCTTCGCAGTATTGTGACCTCCGGTAACTCCTTACCCTTTTCTTGGATCACGGGTTTATCATCTGCTAGTTTCTCGAGTAACCTCATTAAGTCATCATCTATTTGTGAATCTCCCGTTTCTACCTGGTTAAGATCATAGCCTTTTGCCTTGAGCGTCTCCCTCACAATCTTTGACTTGAGTATTATCCCTATCGGCATCCCTCGGTTCTTCTTCAAGATTGTTTTCTCCGGAGGTTCTTTTGGTAATTCGGGGTGATCTTCTATTGGTTTGCCTGATTTGTCTAGCATCTCATGAGTGGAAGACTGTCGTACGTTTCCTTATCCATGAAGGAGAAGCCATCCTTGATTTCAGGTCTATCTGCCTCCCTCTGTTCTTGTCTCTCGTAGAACTCCGTCTTCTTACTCAAGCTGCCAGCGTTTTGATGTTTGTCTCGTGTTCTATGCTCAATTATCATGTTGTACCCATCCAGGTGAACTATCCACCTCCCAATGTAACTTTGGTCCATTGAGTACGTCTTCAGCCAGCTTAGTGCCCTGTTGTCGACTCGCAGCTTGAATGGCTCGCTGCCTAGGTATGCTCTATATCTTTCGACAAAGGTAACCACCGCGAACATCTCTGCTTTCGGTGCCCCGTACTTCATCTCCCAGTCACTTAAGGCTTCGCTCCCGTACGCTATTGGTCTCAAGACTGTTTTCCCGTTCCATTCTTGTTCCTGATGGAGAATTCCAGAAATCGCTACTACCGACGCATCCGTGTCCAGCACGTACATCCCTTTCTCTGTTGGCATCCCTAGTACTGGTGCCTCGCCCAACTCTTTTTTTATTCTCTGGAATGACTCTTCTGCTGCGTTGTTCCACGTGAACTTCTTGCCCTTGTGTCTCATTAACTGTTGCATCGGGTATACCTTGTCTGCATAGCCTTTGATGAATTCTCTGTAGTAATTTGCAAAACCCAGGAAGCTCATCAATTGGTGTTGCTTTTTTGGCGATTTCCAAGTTAGAACTGCTTCTACTGCATCTGGATCTGATCTGATGCGGTGCCTGTCCACCATCCTGCCCAAGTATTTTATCGAATCCTTGAGTATCTCGCACTTCGATGGTTTACACTTTAGCCCCGACCTCTTCATACACGCAAACACCTCGTCAAGTCTCTCAATGTGGTCTTCTTGTGGGGGCGTCGCTATTACCACGTCATCCACATAGCACATTACCAGATTGCCGTAGTTCTTCGTCACGCCTATCAGCGCGTGTGCCATCAACCGCTGAAATGTGGCGGTGGCATTGCAAAGACCAAACGGCATCCGTTTCCATTGAAACAGACCCAACTCGCAGGCGAACCTGTCCTGCTTCCTGAGCGGTACCTGCCAGAAGGCCGAACCTAAATCAAGAGTCGTAAAAAACTTTGCATCACCTAACTTCGAGAGGCTCTCATCAATCCTAGGTATGGGATAGGCATCCTTCACCGTGACGGAGTTCAGGTATCGAAAGTCACGACAAAACCTCAATTGGTCGCCTTTCTTTTTGGCCATCACTACTCCACACGCCCACGGTGATTTGGATGGTTCTATCATATCATACTCTAGTAGCGTTTCGATCTCTTTTCTACACGCATCCGATTTGTGTGGGGTCATGCGCCTCGCCCCCTCCCTGTGCGGTACCGCATTCTCCTCAAGTTCTATTTCATGCTCAACAAAATTACAACACCCGATGTCTGGCTTATGTCTCGAAAAAACTTCCTCGTTCCGCTCTAATACGTCCTTGATGGCTTCGAGCTGTTCGTCCGTTATCTTGCCTCTTAAATGTTCAATTTCCGGTAGGACCGGTTTATCACTCTGCATTTTATCTAGTGTGGGCCGTTCCGCAAAGTTCGAACAGCTCGATAGCCCATCGTTCGTCTCTGACTTAAGTGATTTCACAAGACCTGATGAACTTTTATTTTCTTCAATCGTCTCAAGATACAAATTTTGTCCCTATGATTGGGACAATCAACAACTTCATTTTGTTTTGAATTTTCAGTCAATTCATAACGAGTTTTAACAGGTTAAGCATATCCCAGCTTCCTCCCCTTCTGTATCGTGATGTGTATATCAAGAGTATTCAACAAGACACTGACGCAGAGACCGCTCTTGGTTATCGAGAAGGATCTTCCTAAAACAGCAGCTATTAGGATTCGGGACTATGCATACTTGCTTGTTGTCACTTAGTTCATTGTAATTTTTCTTTCGAAAGCTTACGATTGCCGCTTCGTTCGCCTTTAGTCTCACCCTCCTACTCAAGAATACCGGTGCTTTATTTTCATGCGCTATTATTAAATTTACCGGTTTAATTGCGTACCTCCTATCCGGGTTTCTTATCTTGAATATCGCATTGTTTAAATCAATTGTTACGTCGAAGTTCCTGATGAAGTCCCTGCCTAAAATGAATTGGTCCGACTCATCTAGGTTTTCTACTACAAGAAAGCTCATCCACAGATTGCGTTCCCCCAGATTTAGGGCTATTATTGGTGTTCTGCCTAGCACCCGCAGCGCCCCTTTGTTAGCAGATGACAACCGTATTCTCGAGTCTATCAAGTCATCTTTGTTAAAGCCCATTTGCTCCCAAGATTCGATTGATATTACACTCAAGACCGCACCAGTATCGAGTAACCCACGCAAGTGAGTCTTCTTGCCACTAATGTCCAGCACATGTGCTGATACGTCTGCCTCTGTTCCAATGTGCATTGCATCTTCCTCCAGCATGGCACAGTGTCCAATCGATCTCACCTTTAATTCTTCTCTGCCCACGTAGATCTGTCCCACTAGATCTTCATCACATGTTATCATTGTTTGCGTGTAGATGTTTATCCCATCTATATTCAACATCACCTCATATGGACCATAAGCTTCTGTATATCTGATGTCCACACGGATCGACTTGCTGCCACCTCTCGTGAGTAGCGCCCTCAAGGCACTAGATGTCGTCTGTGGTCTTATCGCACTCAAGTAGTCTGCGTATACGTCAATGTGCATTACTGTCTGGTCGCTGGGTTCACTTAAGTTCCTTGTCACTTCATGTCCACCTACCGTGATTATCGACATTATCCTGGCTCCGATTTTCGTTATGCCAAATGGCTTTCCTGTCACCTTTTTCAGAGTGTTGCAATTTCCACTCTTTGTCTACCCTGCTACAGCTTCTGGCACTGGCACCGAGCAACTTAGCGTCTCGTTCAATCTCTGTCTGTCAATCTCTTGCTTCAACCGTTGCTCTATTTCCTTTGTTGCTAGGTCCTGTTTCACCTTCTTGATCGCCTCTGACGCCGCTTTCTCATAATTTATCTCTAGGGCGTTCTTGGCCGTGGCCTCTATCGCATTGTTAGCCTGCGTTACCGCCTTCACTGTCTTCGTTGGCAGTTCTGTACTCGGTGCTTCTAAGTTTTTTTCTTCAAACTCAGTTTGTCTATTTCGCTGATTCTGCACCGCCGCTAATGCCAATTTATGTTTGGGGTGACTCTTGTTCTTGACTGCCTCCCAAAACAAAGGACAATCCATCCTAAAGTGCCCTTCCTGATTACAGAAGAAGCATCTTGCACCTATCTTGATGATTAAGCCACTATAGTACTCGTGTTCTTCCATCTGGCTCATGTCCTCCTCATCTGGTGCGTACCCCAGACTCTTCATGCCCTGTTTGTATGTTGTGCAATCTGCCACGTGATGATCAGCTGACCCGCAGTTCGCGCATGATCTACGTTTGTCCATGTCATCTCTAGTCTTGTACAATGACGACCTTTGTGATTGGCTCCCCCCTTGCATATTCCTGTTATCTGAATATGAGTACTTCTTGGGCTTCATTAGCATGTACTCTCTCGACTTCTGTCTCATCTCTTCTGGAGTCGGTGCACTGTCTTTCGACAATGTATAGTATGTTGCTAACATTGTTCTCAAGTCATCACTCTTTACCCAATCAATAAACTTTGAGGCGATGCTAAATTTCCTTCTATTGGTGGACTCTTCCGGGTCACTCCTTCGTCTTAAGCTCTCAAGATCATCTAGGAACCTGTCTATTGATTCATCGTCCCTTTGCCTTCTCTTTTCAAATCGCATCATCGCTTGATGAACCTTCATGCCTGACCCGAATCGATTCAACAATATCTCAAAGATTTTATCCGTGGTGTCGCGTTCCTCTTCCTTCTTCGCAACCACGCATTTCAATGCCCTGCCTTCCAAGTTGCTGAGTATCGCTGTGCATGCTTGCCTCTCATCGTTCAAGTTTTCTTGTTCCAAGTGCAACCTCATGACTTCTACCCAAGTGTCAATGCATCCATCTGAATCATCCTTGAATTCTTTCGGTATTTTGAAAGTTTTCCTGGATTTGTTGCTTCCTCTGTCACTCGAGTCGGTGTTCCTTGTGGCGAAGGCTTCTAGTGTCCTGTTCATCATTTCCCAGGTGCTTGCCCACGTCATGACATCCGGTCCCACGTTGTTGTGAGTCGTGGAGTCCCCTGGACCATTCGTTGTGTTTGCTGTTCCACTTTTCATAATCGCTCGCTTTTGCCCCCCCCCCCCCCGGTGCTGTACTCGCGGCCTCCCGGGGTAATGGTAACGGTGTTGACTGCCGTTTGTTCCGTTGTGGTTCCACGAAGTCAACTCTATTGCCTTGCCCTCCAGATATGACCGACTTGCACATAATATAGTCAATCAGCGTTTTTGATTGAGTTGATGTTGATTTACTGACAATTTCTAAGTTATAGGGCGTTAAAATTGTATTCAAGGATTCTTTTTCTTCAGTGTTGTAATAGTTAAGGTTGTAGTCGCCCAAGAGAACGATATTTGAATAACAGGATTGTGCGAAGTCAACTGACAGAGCAATTTCATCGACAAACTATTCTGTTAGATTTATTTGGATTATAGGAAATATTTCTTAGTGTTGATCTTTCAGTTTTGTTCTTTGATGTTATAAATTCTACCCAGATGCTGTCATAATTTTGATCGAATAAGTTTAGATCTGTGCGTTGTTTAGGGTGTAAGATTTTAGGAATGAGTATCATGACACCTCCTCATTATTTTTCGCTTACGACTGCTGATCTATCACATCGAAAGGAGACAAAATGATCACTATCTCGTGTCCATAAGTTTTTATCATTAGAGACATTAAACCATGTCTCAGAGGACCCATAAAGAGTAATCCACAAGTGTTTACTAGTTTTTTTAGACTTCATCTTTTTTATGTTTAAACTCCTGCAGTTAAGGTGTAGAATTTTTAATAGTGTTGATCGTTATCTTGTTTTTGTAATCGTTTAGTCGCTCTGATATGTCATTAAATTGTACAATTGGACCTGGATTTGGGTTGATGTCGCCGCAGCCTAAAGTAAATTTGACAATAAAATTAATAATACAAGAAGTATTAACATTAGTAAATATAAAATTGCTAATAAAAATTGCTGTCCTGTGACGTTGAGTTCCTCAAGATGGCGTCTAGTTTTGCCTGTATTGCACATGAACTCTCAGCCTGGTCCCTACTCATTGTGTCCATTCTCGTTTCCAATTTCCCCAACTGGCTATTCACTGTGTCATATCGTTGCTTCAGTTCTTGCATGTCTTTCTTGATGTTCTTGTCTCGCTCTCCACCAATGGTATCTACCTTGTCCGACATCTGCTGAAGCTTTTCCTCTGTCGCTTTCGCTAGATTGAAATAGCTGTCCAGGTACTCATGTTTGTTGTAACTTAATTCTTTCTTTATCACATCTCTATCCTCCTCGCTGTGCTGTAGTCTCTTGTCGATCTGATCTAGCTTCGCCATCAGATCGCCCAGATCGAGAGACATTGTTTCATGGTCAGATGTTGCCCTGTTGTTGGCTGCTGTTCCCGGTCTACTCTGGTCTTCGTTTTTGTCGATGTCTGTCATTTTCGTGGAAACTCTTCCGAATGTTTTGCCTTTCTCGGTCTTTGGTTCTTCCGTCACTATGTCTCTTGGTTTCATCCCGACCATCATTGCCAACCTTTCAGTGAATGACGTTCTTTTTGCTTGAGACTCGTCCCTTACCGTTTCTGGCGTGTTGCCCGTTGTGTCTTCCGCAGTGTCTATCGGCGAGAACTCCATGGACTTTGGATTTGGTTCTTCTGCATTTGGCATCGGTGTTGACTCCGTCGTCTTCTTCTCCACCTCATCCACACTCTGGTCCGGTGTCTCTAGGTCAATCTGGATGGCGGGTTCTGCTTGTTTCCCTTCCATGCCCTCTTTTGTTTTGTTCTCCGTATTACTCCTCGTGTTGACCATGCTAACTGAAAAGTTCTTCCTTGATAATTTTGGGCCCATGGATGCAGTTTTACGTAGCGACGAGTTATATTTTGTCTTTGATTATGTAGATCTTTTTTCAGCCACCGGTACCCTGCTTCGTCTCATGGTTTCTATTTACAATTGATTCTATTTCTAATTTTGGTATTTACAAAATCCTATTCTAAAAGCAAATAGTAAAAAAAATTTGCTAATAAAAAGAAAAACTACTTTACTGTTCCTTCTAAGATTTTGTTGAAAGTCTACTAATTCGTGATACTAACACTATCGTGTTCTAACTAGTCCTTTTGCTTTTGATTCAATTAATTCGACCTGTCTCAAGAACCTTTAGTATCGTCATTCCACTTCTTCGTGCTGTCCCAAGCTTTCTCTCTACCGTCCCAAGATTATTCAGTGCTGTCCCAGTGCTTCTTGTTAGTGTCCCAAGACTACTGTCCCAAGAGACCTTTGCCCTAAGACGACTGTCCCAAGACTAGTGTCCCAAGACCACTGTCCCAAGGATACTGTCCCAAGACTCTTGCCCTAAGACTACTGTCCCAAGACTAGTGTCCCAAAACCACTGTCCCAAGACTACTGTCCCAAGACCCTTGCCCTAAGACTACTGTCCCAAGACTACTGTCCCAAGACGACTGTCCCAAGACTAGTGTCCCAAGACTATTGTCCCAAGACTAATGTCTCAAGACTACTGTCCCAAGACCACAGTCCCAAGACCACTGTCCCAAGACCACAGTCCCAAGACCACTGTCCCAAGACCACTGTCCCAAGACCACTGTCCCAAGACCACTGTCCCAAGACCACTGTCCCAAGACCACTGTCCCAAGACCACTGTCCCAAGACCACTGTCCCAAGACCACTGTCCCAAGACCGCTGTCCCAAGACCACTGTCCCAAGACCACTGTCCCAAGACCACTGTCCCAAGACCACTGTCCCAAGACCACTGTCCCAAGACCACTGTCCCAAGACCACTGTCCCAAGACCACTGTCCCAAGACCACTGTCCCAAGACCAGTGTCCCAAGACCAGTGTCCCAAGACTGTGTCGTACCAAGACTGCCCTGGCCCAAGACTGTCCCAAGACTGCACCGTCCCAAGACTGTCCCAAGACTGCACTGTCCCAAGACTGTCCCAAGACTGTCCCAAGACTGTCCCAAGACTGTACTGCTCCAAGACCGTCCCCAGACTGCAATGTCCCAAGACTTCTTCGGTACTGTCCCAAGACCTGTCACTAAGTGTCTGGATAGTGAGATCTCTTCTTCTTCGCTGTGGGGACTCTTGAACCACTGTACCGTGTACCACCACTTGAGCTCTAGTAAAAATTTTCCCAAAATCCCTATCTTAATGGCCAAAATCCAAATACTGACCCCCCTGTATTTATCTCCCTTTCGTTGTTTCAGGCTATTTGAAACCCCAATTTTTCGCAGGTATCTTGTGATCACCTGTTCGTTCAAATACTAACAACAAGTTTTCACCAAAACGTAAAAATTTAAACAGGAAAAATTACAAAAACAGATAGATGAACCCACCTAAAATTCAAAGCTGACTGATGTCAACCTTTGTCCGAAAAAATTTCTGGTACCCGATTGCCACGTGTTTTCCTCCCCCCTGCTAGCGATCTTATGGGGTATCACAAAAACTGTCTAGGTCCGTTCCCCCTACTGATCCGACCAGGGTACCTACTTTAACTCGATGTTAAATTTGGATATCCGCTTCTTATAATTGACGCGTGTAAGATTCTAATGTAACTTAATCAACGATGTCGATTAATTAGTTACTCTAATTTCCTCCCTTTTTACAATTTACAACCGCCAACCTTTAACCTAACCAGCCCCCCTTCTAACCTTCCCCCTCTTTAGCCCCCCTCTTAAGCCGAAAAATCCCTTAGGCGCCGGGTGCTAAACCTCTCGAGAGAAAACCGTAGACCTGTTTCCAGGCCTGCTTGTGTAAAAACTTCCTCAAAACAATGGGGCTCCGCTTATCCAATTTTACACTCATTTCCTATAATTTAATGTGGATTTTAACGATACCCGTTTGTCCAACTTGAGAACACCCCTGTGCGTCCTCCTCTTGTGGTTGCGATTCCGTGCTGGTTGTCCCCTTGACGTGCACTGCACTTGACACCAGCACCTCCTTCCCACTTGGCTGGTCACCTCTTCCAGTCAAGTCTCCTAGCGGTTCAGCTCAGTCCTTGTGAACCACTTTCCCACTCGGCTGGTCACCTCTTCCAGTCAAGTATCCTAGTGGTCCAGCTCTGTCCTTGTGAACCACTTTCCCACTCGGCCGGTCACCTCTTCAGTCAAGTCTCCTAGTAGTCCGTCTAGGTTGCAAGCTATCTGAAAACCCTTAATAACGCCCCCCACTTGGGCACCTTATTGAAGTCACTGGTTTAGATTGATAGATTGATCGAAACGATCGGTCTTATAAAACAGTATGGGTATACTATCTAATTAATATAAAAGTTTGATTCAACTAATCTGGTATCAAAGTCACTGTCATTTTTGTTTTATGGTTTTTGTTTCTTTTTCTATACTTTTTTTTTCTTTTTTGTTTCGCTTTTTGTCTTTTTGCTCGTGTTTTTGTCCCCCTAGTTACCCCCCTTACTCGGTTAGCTAAGCCTCGTTCGGAGAGCGTACCAGGAAGTTTTCTCAAGTTTTCTTAAGAAGCTATCACGGTACTACCGGAAGGTTTACACGTTCCCGCTGAACCGTACCACCGGTACTCTAGAATGGGCATGCAGCCCGGAGCTGTGTCAAGTGGGTTCGACGCGGTAGTCTTGATGTCGTAAAAACACCCAGGAGCGCCATAAAAACACTATGTAACAGTCGCCTACTTCGGTCACATATGAGGCTTAAGAAAAATAGGCCCTATAACCATTGGCTCAAGAGTCAGAGACACTATCTCTTGTGTTTTTCTACCTCAAAACGGTCGGAGCCAATTCGGTTTGCTTGCTTCGGATAGAACCCGTTACAGATTAAAAGCCACTACCAATATACCCCCCCACTCCAGAAAATAAGAACGCCCCCATACTTAGGTCTCAAAGTACCCAAAATACACGAACGCCGTTAAAAACTGGGTTGGAACATTCCGTTGAGTTACTTTTTTATTGGACAGTGGAACTTTGATCCATTTCAGATGGATCAACCTAAAACTCGCCTCACCTCAACATACTTATTAAGAAATGCACTCGAGAAAACTAAATTTGGTACTTACATAGCAGCACGCTTGAGAAACAGAGTAATTAAACTAATTAATGACTCTAGCATAAATATAATCGAATATAACTGAAAAAGTTTTTTTACGATGAGTTCCAATCAAGGGAAATAAGTTTTAATTCAAAAAAGTAATTTTGGATCTGGACCATTGGGAGACTTCACTTGTCTGCCTTTCCGTTGAAGTTTCACACTGGTCCAGTTGATTCTTGCTCTGCTCTCGTATTCGTTTGGTCTCCTATATCAGATAGGACAGCTCTACTCTAGTTTTTTACGATGGAAATTGCAAATAGAAATTTCCCACTGTGTATATTTGACAACTTTCCCGCAATTGTAATTCGGTTGTTCTGATCTTTTATTTTATGATTTTAGTTGTCGCGAGAAAACTGAGCATGACAGGCTCCATTCGAGTTTTTGAAAAATTAAACTTCATTCCAAAACCACGTATTTTCGTGCTCCTCAAGGTCAAACTTCCAGATATGACCGACTTGCACATAATATAGTCAATCAGCGTTTTTGATTGAGTTGATGTTGATTTACTGACAATTTCTAAGTTATAGGGCGTTAAAATTGTATTCAAGGATTCTTTTTCTTCAGTGTTGTAATAGTTAAGGTTGTAGTCGCCCAAGAGAACGATATTTGAATAACAGGATTGTGCGAAGTCAACTGACAGAGCAATTTCATCGACAAACTATTCTGTTAGATTTATTTGGATTATAGGAAATATTTCTTAGTGTTGATCTTTCAGTTTTGTTCTTTGATGTTATAAATTCTACCCAGATGCTGTCATAATTTTGATCGAATAAGTTTAGATCTGTGCGTTGTTTAGGGTGTAAGATTTTAGGAATGAGTATCATGACACCTCCTCATTATTTTTCGCTTACGACTGCTGATCTATCACATCGAAAGGAGACAAAATGATCACTATCTCGTGTCCATAAGTTTTTATCATTAGAGACATTAAACCATGTCTCAGAGGACCCATAAAGAGTAATCCACAAGTGTTTACTAGTTTTTTTAGACTTCATCTTTTTTATGTTTAAACTCCTGCAGTTAAGGTGTAGAATTTTTAATAGTGTTGATCGTTATCTTGTTTTTGTAATCGTTTAGTCGCTCTGATATGTCATTAAATTGTACAATTGGACCTGGATTTGGGTTGATGTCGCCGCAGCCTAAAGTAAATTTGACAATAAAATTAATAATACAAGAAGTATTAACATTAGTAAATATAAAATTGCTAATAAAAATTGCTGTCCTGTGACGTTGAGTTCCTCAAGATGGCGTCTAGTTTTGCCTGTATTGCACATGAACTCTCAGCCTGGTCCCTACTCATTGTGTCCATTCTCGTTTCCAATTTCCCCAACTGGCTATTCACTGTGTCATATCGTTGCTTCAGTTCTTGCATGTCTTTCTTGATGTTCTTGTCTCGCTCTCCACCAATGGTATCTACCTTGTCCGACATCTGCTGAAGCTTTTCCTCTGTCGCTTTCGCTAGATTGAAATAGCTGTCCAGGTACTCATGTTTGTTGTAACTTAATTCTTTCTTTATCACATCTCTATCCTCCTCGCTGTGCTGTAGTCTCTTGTCGATCTGATCTAGCTTCGCCATCAGATCGCCCAGATCGAGAGACATTGTTTCATGGTCAGATGTTGCCCTGTTGTTGGCTGCTGTTCCCGGTCTACTCTGGTCTTCGTTTTTGTCGATGTCTGTCATTTTCGTGGAAACTCTTCCGAATGTTTTGCCTTTCTCGGTCTTTGGTTCTTCCGTCACTATGTCTCTTGGTTTCATCCCGACCATCATTGCCAACCTTTCAGTGAATGACGTTCTTTTTGCTTGAGACTCGTCCTTTACCGTTTCTGGCGTGTTGCCCGTTGTGTCTTCCGCAGTGTCTATCGGCGAGAACTCCATGGACTTTGGATTTGGTTCTTCTGCATTTGGCATCGGTGTTGACTCCGTCGTCTTCTTCTCCACCTCATCCACACTCTGGTCCGGTGTCTCTAGGTCAATCTGGATGGCGGGTTCTGCTTGTTTCCCTTCCATGCCCTCTTTTGTTTTGTTCTCCGTATTACTCCTCGTGTTGACCATGCTAACTGAAAAGTTCTTCCTTGATAATTTTGGGCCCATGGATGCAGTTTTACGTAGCGACGAGTTATATTTTGTCTTTGATTATGTAGATCTTTTTTCAGCCACCGGTACCCTGCTTCGTCTCATGGTTTCTATTTACAATTGATTCTATTTCTAATTTTGGTATTTACAAAATCCTATTCTAAAAGCAAATAATAAAAAAAATTTGCTAATAAAAAGAAAAACTACTTTACTGTTCCTTCTAAGATTTTGTTGAAAGTCTACTAATTCGTGATACTAACACTATCGTGTTCTAACTAGTCCTTTTGCTTTTGATTCAATTAATTCGACCTGTCTCAAGAACCTTTAGTATCGTCATTCCACTTCTTCGTGCTGTCCCAAGCTTTCTCTCTACCGTCCCAAGACTATTCAGTGCTGTCCCAGTGCTTCTTGTTAGTGTCCCAAGACTACTGTCCCAAGAGACCTTTGCCCTAAGACGACTGTCCCAAGACTAGTGTCCCAAGACCACTGTCCCAAGGATACTGTCCCAAGACTCTTGCCCTAAGACTACTGTCCCAAGACTAGTGTCCCAAAACCACTGTCCCAAGACTACTGTCCCAAGACCCTTGCCCTAAGACTACTGTCCCAAGACTACTGTCCCAAGACTACTGTCCCAAGACTAGTGTCCCAAGACTATTGTCCCAAGACTAATGTCTCAAGACTACTGTCCCAAGACCACAGTCCCAAGACCACTGTCCCAAGACCACAGTCCCAAGACCACTGTCCCAAGACCACTGTCCCAAGACCACTGTCCCAAGACCACTGTCCCAAGACCACTGTCCCAAGACCACTGTCCCAAGACCACTGTCCCAAGACCACTGTCCCAAGACCGCTGTCCCAAGACCACTGTCCCAAGACCACTGTCCCAAAACCACTGTCCCAAGACCACTGTCCCAAGACCACTGTCCCAAGACCACTGTCCCAAGACCACTGTCCCAAGACCAGTGTCCCAAGACCAGTGTCCCAAGACTGTGTCGTACCAAGACTGCCCTGGCCCAAGACTGTCCCAAGACTGCACCGTCCCAAGACTGTCCCAAGACTGCACTGTCCCAAGACTGTCCCAAGACTGTCCCAAGACTGTCCCAAGACTGTACTGCTCCAAGACCGTCCCCAGACTGCAATGTCCCAAGACTTCTTCGGTACTGTCCCAAGACCTGTCACTAAGTGTCTGGATAGTGAGATCTCTTCTTCTTCGCTGTGGGGACTCTTGAACCACTGTACCGTGTACCACCACTTGAGCTCTAGTAAAAATTTTCCCAAAATCCCTATCTTAATGGCCAAAATCCAAATACTGACCCCCCTGTATTTATCTCCCTTTCGTTGTTTCAGGCTATTTGAAACCCCAATTTTTCGCAGGTATCTTGTGATCACCTGTTCGTTCAAATACTAACAACAAGTTTTCACCAAAACGTAAAAATTTAAACAGGAAAAATTACAAAAACAGATAGATGAACCCACCTAAAATTCAAAGCTGACTGATGTCAACCTTTGTCCGAAAAAATTTCTGGTACCCGATTGCCACGTGTTTTCCTCCCCCCTGCTAGCGATCTTATGGGGTATCACAAAAACTGTCTAGGTCCGTTCCCCCTACTGATCCGACCAGGGTACCTACTTTAACTCGATGTTAAATTTGGATATCCGCTTCTTATAATTGACGCGTGTAAGATTCTAATGTAACTTAATCAACGATGTCGATTAATTAGTTACTCTAATTTCCTCCCTTTTTACAATTTACAACCGCCAACCTTTAACCTAACCAGCCCCCCTTCTAACCTTCCCCCTCTTTAGCCCCCCTCTTAAGCCGAAAAATCCCTTAGGCGCCGGGTGCTAAACCTCTCGAGAGAAAACCGTAGACCTGTTTCCAGGCCTGCTTGTGTAAAAACTTCCTCAAAACAATGGGGCTCCGCTTATCCAATTTTACACTCATTTCCTATAATTTAATGTGGATTTTAACGATACCCGTTTGTCCAACTTGAGAACACCCCTGTGCGTCCTCCTCTTGTGGTTGCGATTCCGTGCTGGTTGTCCCCTTGACGTGCACTGCACTTGACACCAGCACCTCCTTCCCACTTGGCTGGTCACCTCTTCCAGTCAAGTCTCCTAGCGGTTCAGCTCAGTCCTTGTGAACCACTTTCCCACTCGGCTGGTCACCTCTTCCAGTCAAGTATCCTAGTGGTCCAGCTCTGTCCTTGTGAACCACTTTCCCACTCGGCCGGTCACCTCTTCAGTCAAGTCTCCTAGTAGTCCGTCTAGGTTGCAAGCTATCTGAAAACCCTTAATAACGCCCCCCACTTGGGCACCTTATTGAAGTCACTGGTTTAGATTGATAGATTGATCGAAACGATCGGTCTTATAAAACAGTATGGGTATACTATCTAATTAATATAAAAGTTTGATTCAACTAATCTGGTATCAAAGTCACTGTCATTTTTGTTTTATGGTTTTTGTTTCTTTTTCTATACTTTTTTTTTCTTTTTTGTTTCGCTTTTTGTCTTTTTGCTCGTGTTTTTGTCCCCCTAGTTACCCCCCTTACTCGGTTAGCTAAGCCTCGTTTGGAGAGCGTACCAGGAAGTTTTCTCAAGTTTTCTTAAGAAGCTATCACGGTACTACCGGAAGGTTTACACGTTCCCGCTGAACCGTACCACTGGTACTCTAGAATGGGCATGCAGCCCGGAGCTGTGTCAAGTGGGTTCGACGCGGTAGTCTTGATGTCGTAAAAACACCCAGGAGCGCCATAAAAACACTATGTAACAGTCGCCTACTTCGGTCACATATGAGGCTTAAGAAAAATAGGCCCTATAACCATTGGCTCAAGAGTCAGAGACACTATCTCTTGTGTTTTTCTACCTCAAAACGGTCGGAGCCAATTCGGTTTGCTTGCTTCGGATAGAACCCGTTACAGATTAAAAGCCACTACCAATATACCCCCCCCCCACTCCAGAAAATAAGAACGCCCCCATACTTAGGTCTCAAAGTACCCAAAATACACGAACGCCGTTAAAAACTGGGTTGGAACATTCCGTTGAGTTACTTTTTTATTGGACAGTGGAACTTTGATCCATTTCAGATGGATCAACCTAAAACTCGCCTCACCTCAACATACTTATTAAGAAATGCACTCGAGAAAACTAAATTTGGTTGTAACATTCGTCTACTACAGTCACACATGAGGCTTAAGAAAAATAGGCCCTATAACTATTGGCTCGGGAGTCAGGGACACTATCTCTTGTGTTTTTCCGCCTCAAATCAGTCGGAGCCAATTCGGTTCGCTTGTGACATGAGACTACGACCCGTTACAGCTTAAAGGCTACTACTAAAATATCCCCCCACTCTAGAATTAGAAACGTCCCCATACTTAGGTCTCTAGATACCCAAAATACATGAACGCCGTTAAAAACCGGGTTGGAACAATCCGTTAAGTTACTTTTTATTAGACAGTGTAACTTTGATCCATTTCAGATGGATCAACCTAAAACTCGCCTTACCTCAACATAACAATCGTAAAACACACTCTAGTATTTATCTCCCTTTCGTTGTTTCAGGCTATTTGAAACCCCAATTTTTCGCAGGTATCTTGTGATCACCTGTTCGTTCAAATACTAACAACAAATTTTCACCAAAACGTAAAAATTTAAACAGGAAAAATTACAAAAACAGAGAGATGAACCCACCTAAAATTCAAAGCTGACTGATGTCAACCTTTGTCCGAAAAAATTTCTGGTACCCGATTGCCACGTGTTTTCCTCCCCCCTGCTAGCGATCTTATGGGGTATCACAAAAACTGTCTAGGTCCGTTCCCCCTACTGATCCGACCAGGGTACCTACTTTAACTCGATGTTAAATTTGGATATCCGCTTCTTATAATTGACGCGTGTAAGATTCTAATGTAACTTAATCAACGATGTCGATTAATTAGTTACTCTAATTTCCTCCCTTTTTACAATTTACAACCGCCAACCTTTAACCTAACCAGCCCCCCTTCTAACCTTCCCCCTCTTTAGCCCCCCTCTTAAGCCGAAAAATCCCTTAGGCGCCGGGTGCTAAACCTCTCGAGAGAAAACCGTAGACCTGTTTCCAGGCCTGCTTGTGTAAAAACTTCCTCAAAACAATGGGGCTCCGCTTATCCAATTTTACACTCATTTCCTATAATTTAATGTGGATTTTAACGATACCCGTTTGTCCAACTTGAGAACACCCCTGTGCGTCCTCCTCTTGTGGTTGCGATTCCGTGCTGGTTGTCCCCTTGACGTGCACTGCACTTGACACCAGCACCTCCTTCCCACTTGGCTGGTCACCTCTTCCAGTCAAGTCTCCTAGCGGTTCAGCTCAGTCCTTGTGAACCACTTTCCCACTCGGCTGGTCACCTCTTCCAGTCAAGTATCCTAGTGGTCCAGCTCTGTCCTTGTGAACCACTTTCCCACTCGGCCGGTCACCTCTTCAGTCAAGTCTCCTAGTAGTCCGTCTAGGTTGCAAGCTATCTGAAAACCCTTAATAACGCCCCCCACTTGGGCACCTTATTGAAGTCACTGGTTTAGATTGATAGATTGATCGAAACGATCGGTCTTATAAAACAGTATGGGTATACTATCTAATTAATATAAAAGTTTGATTCAACTAATCTGGTATCAAAGTCACTGTCATTTTTGTTTTATGGTTTTTGTTTCTTTTTCTATACTTTTTTTTTCTTTTTTGTTTCGCTTTTTGTCTTTTTGCTCGTGTTTTTGTCCCCCTAGTTACCCCCCTTACTCGGTTAGCTAAGCCTCGTTTGGAGAGCGTACCAGGAAGTTTTCTCAAGTTTTCTTAAGAAGCTATCACGGTACTACCGGAAGGTTTACACGTTCCCGCTGAACCGTACCACTGGTACTCTAGAATGGGCATGCAGCCCGGAGCTGTGTCAAGTGGGTTCGACGCGGTAGTCTTGATGTCGTAAAAACACCCAGGAGCGCCATAAAAACACTATGTAACAGTCGCCTACTTCGGTCACATATGAGGCTTAAGAAAAATAGGCCCTATAACCATTGGCTCAAGAGTCAGAGACACTATCTCTTGTGTTTTTCTACCTCAAAACGGTCGGAGCCAATTCGGTTTGCTTGCTTCGGATAGAACCCGTTACAGATTAAAAGCCACTACCAATATACCCCCCCCCCCCCCACTCCAGAAAATAAGAACGCCCCCATACTTAGGTCTCAAAGTACCCAAAATACACGAACGCCGTTAAAAACTGGGTTGGAACATTCCGTTGAGTTACTTTTTTATTGGACAGTGGAACTTTGATCCATTTCAGATGGATCAACCTAAAACTCGCCTCACCTCAACATACTTATTAAGAAATGCACTCGAGAAAACTAAATTTGGTTGTAACATTCGTCTACTACAGTCACACATGAGGCTTAAGAAAAATAGGCCCTATAACTATTGGCTCGGGAGTCAGGGACACTATCTCTTGTGTTTTTCCGCCTCAAATCAGTCGGAGCCAATTCGGTTCGCTTGTGACATGAGACTACGACCCGTTACAGCTTAAAGGCTACTACTAAAATATCCCCCCACTCTAGAATTAGAAACGTCCCCATACTTAGGTCTCTAGATACCCAAAATACATGAACGCCGTTAAAAACCGGGTTGGAACAATCCGTTAAGTTACTTTTTATTAGACAGTGTAACTTTGATCCATTTCAGATGGATCAACCTAAAACTCGCCTTACCTCAACATAACAATCGTAAAACACACTCTAGAAATTTAAATTAAGGACTCACATGTTGATGCGCTCAAGAACCAGGAAGTAATTAAATGGGTGAGCAACTCTAGAATTAACTAAGGTAACTAGATAAGTTCAATGTTTATCAGTTTGAATGGTAAGGGTAAGTTTGAACTCAAGAACGAAGTTTTATGTGGACCATTGGGACACTCAAGCTGTCCACCTTTCCGTCGAAGGTTCACTCTGGTTCAGTTCGAATAATTACTCTCTCGGGAATACTCTGTCTTCTATTTCAGATAGGACAGCTCTACTCTTGTTCACTATGATGGAAATTGCGAATAGCAATTTCCCTCTCGTTTTTTATATGACAACTTTCCCGCGTGTGTGTCTTAAATTGTTCTCCTTTCTTTTTCTGATTTTCAGTTCTCGCGAGAAAATCGTGCATGACATGTTCCATTCGAAATTTTAAAAATTTAAATTTCACTCCAAAATCAAGTGTTTTCTGCTCTTCTCAAGGTCAAACTTCCAAATATGACCGACTGGCACATACTCCCCGGACTCGAGATCGATGTCCTCATCGCGCGCTGTCTTCTGCCAGTGAGTCCCAGAAAAACCGAGTGTTGCTCAAGATACAGTGCCAGTGGTCATTTACAGAAGTTTGCAGCAGATTTAAGATTATCTACACCCCAAAATTCACGACCATTTAAAATTTTCACACTATTGCTAAACAGCAACCAAAATCTGCACTTACCTGCACCTTTGAATTTTCGCTTTTCAAGCCAATCATTTTAAAATCTCTTTTGTCCTATTCAATCAGGAAATTGTCATGCAGCATTTCGATTTATATAATAGATATAGTATATTAGTAACAATATTTGCTTTGTTAAAATTTCTTTTTCGTGAATCCAAGTTTCACTCGGATTCACACTCAAGCCCCCTTTCCCTCTCAAGACTCAAGATCCATCCGATTTGCCCATTCATCTCGTACTCTTCGCCTTGGAGGTACTGCATCCTGAAGTGCTAGATGCGGCAAACTGTCTCAACAGTTCCTCTTCATCATCGGAACTAATCACAATCTCCTCCCAAGCCTTCAGCTGTTCATAGGATCGCATCCATTCTCTCTGCTCCTGCAATCTCTTTGCTTGGTTGGGTAGTGCCTTCACCCTAGCTTCTCGGTTCAAGCAAAAGGAGTTGTGCAGGCTCAAGCTCACGTTCTTCGCCAGGTCTTCCTCTAGTATCGACTCCCTCGCTTTGGTATTGTCTCTAGACATCTTACCCACTCTCTTCCATCCCGTCGTGATCGCATTACGATGGGTTAGCAGGGGTCTCTTGAAAGCTTCCGGCCCAATCTCGGCCTGGAACTGTCGATACTCCTTTTGATGTTTTCTCATGTGATCTTTCGTTGCCCTGTACAACCAAGACGTCAGTGTCGCCCGAAACCATGGAAAGTACCTCAAGCGACTCCATACGTGCCTGACTTCCGTCGGTATGGCGAATACTTTGCACGCAGTCTCAAACAACTCGAGTCTCCTGCTGTAGTCTATCGCGTATATTGACTCAGCCGTTGGCGTCGTCGCCTCCCGATACTTCGTTATATTCTCTTCTATCCATCTCAGAGCTAACATCGTACTCACTACTAAGAGTGTCACCTTCTGCCGGTGATCCGGTAGTCCGATCGACCGAATCTCTTCCACATCCCACACCAGGCAAAGGTTCTTGTGATCTGGATACCACACCGTTTGTGCCAAACAGTGGCATGGGCATTCCCCATGAGAGATCTCAATGCTCCTGAGATTACGCTCCCCTGAGGCTTCCAAGAGAGGCTCAAGCTCCATCATTTTCTCGTGCATCGTGTCGTTTTCTTCCAGGTTCGGAGTACTTCCCACAGGTTTCCCGATCACGTTTTGTCTCTCGTGATCGCTTGTGTTTTCTCTTTCCAACTTCAGAAGATCTTCTCCCCAGATTTCGCTTAAGTCATCTCTCAATTCTTTTGGTACTGTCCCTTTGATTTTTCTCAACAACTTGTGCGAGTGATGCGACATCCGAGCCAACCTCATGCACTTGGGCACTGAGAAGGCCTTGTCCACCAGTATTCTCTGGCTGGACACTTCCACCATCGCCATGTGTAGCGGGTAGTGACTTCCGCACAGGTTGGCCATCATTGACCCTATCAGCGATTTCGCGTTCAATGGCAAGCCATAAGCTTCGCTCAGGGGAAATCCCATTTCCGCCTCAAGACCAACTTTCCAGCTCCGGATGTGTTTTTGAGTCACCTGCAACACCCCGGGCCATGATTCTACGCTCAACGCCGTCACTAAATGATGTTCAGACTCCAGTCTCTCCAGTGCCTGCAGACCACACATTCTCGAGAAGAATCCGAGAGCTGTCGCTATATTCACCGTGGTTCTCGCGTAACATTCCGCTATTATTTGCACTTCACTTTTCTCCCTTTCTGTGATGTCTTCGAACCAAGTGACCAGGTCTTCTTTTTGAAACGACAGTATTCTGACGCATGACCGTCCATCGCAGATGTGCTCTCCGTTCCCACACGTCGAATCCAGACAGCTACCCGGCTCCAATTTCTTCGCTGACCCGGGGTCGCTTGTCCTTTCGCTTGGCTCTTGCATCTGGGGTGTGATTAGCTTATGTAGCACACTCAACTTCGCCAGATCTTCATCTTCCGTTGGTGCTAACCTCACTCGCTCGGTGGTTTCCTCGATTAGACTCGCATGGGGATGTGGACACCAGGAGGGTCTTAGTAGCTTCCATATCACTCCCAAGTTCGTGGTTAACAAGCCATCTCCACCGCCCATGCTCACTTCAACTCTCTTGTTTGAGCGCGGTATGCTCATCACCTCTGGTGTTTTCTCAAGAATCAGGCCCAGGCTCGGCCCCTCTTTCTCCACCGCGTCTATCTCCATTATCCTTTCCGTCCAAAACTTCAGTAGCTCCGCTACCTCATGGTTTCTGTGGGCTCCTCCAGCTTCCGAGTCTAAGAAGGGATTGTAGGCTATTCCCATCACTCCAGACACATATTGGTATTCCCCCTTCTCACTGAGTCTCGAGTACTGTTCTGACGAGGCCAGGTTACGGTGAACATCATGTTCTTCCTCGAACTTCTTATTAGAGAACCTCCGTACCTCGTCCAGCTTTCGATGGTTCTCTAAGGATAGTCTGGAACCATCTTCTTTCTCTATTCCTGTACTCTGATATACGTTCAAGATGATCGTTGAGACTCTTCTCTCCATGGTCTTACTTCCACTTGCTCTCTGGTGGCATGCCAGGATGGTGCTATCAGACATCATTGACATTGTCCATCTCAAGAAACATGTGGCATCTTTTCTTCTAGCCAGGCTCAAGCCTGAATTGTCCCTGGCCACGTGTTGCATCAGTGCCTGATACACCTCTAGCTTCTTGCTTCCCAACTTCAGCCTGTCATACGAGGTCAATGTCTCCAACTCTACTCCCACCAGACTCCAGGTGAACATTAATTGTCCCGCAGTTCTAACGAAGGGATTCGCCATTAGTGGCGGTGCTGATGAGGATGTTCTCATCGCCTCTTCAAAATGATCCTTCAACAAACTCTGCCAGGACCTCTTCAGATGACTTGCCATCTCTATCTTATTAACCTCGGCTTTTTGCTGGGTGGCCCAATTGCGTCGCCTGCGAGCTATTCCACTGTCCAACTTCTTCAAGCAGTCCTGCATTTCCTTCAATGTTTCGAGGGCCACCCACCACGTCCGGGAAGTGTTCCTCGTCTTGTTCCTCTCCAATGGATCACTCGTCACTTGTTTGCCCATGTCCTGATGTGCCTTCGAGATCCATTCTTTGCCGATCTCCACTTCCCCTACCTGTCCGTTCGTTGAACCTCTCTTCACGTTTACCTTCTGAGGCTTGAAGTCTTCTTCTGACGTAGAACTGGTGGAAACCTCTATTTCCTTTTCTACTTCAAGTGGTTTCCTGAGCTCCGAGCTGTTCTTGTATGCCGCCGTCTTGCATCGGGCCAAAACGATGGGCGCCGTCTCTCTCAAGTTCCCTTCCGAAACAGCATCCACTGAAGGACTACCCCATCCTTCCACTTCTCTCTTCCTCTTGCGAGTCTTCACATCTCTGCTCGAGGGTGTTGTGGCTATCATCATTGATTCGACCTCTCCATCCACTCCTTCCAACTCTTGCCTCCCCCCTGCTCGAGCCTTAAGGATATTAGTACTTTTAATCATATTACTAGTCCCAACCTTATCCCTTTTTATATCATCAACCATTTTATCCACAGTTTTTTGTTTCAGAGTAGAGCTGTCCTCACATTTCTCTTTTCTAGTCTTCGATCGTGCGTTCCTCAGCTCCACTAGCTTGTTCAGCAGCTCTTTTCTTGCTTTCTCATCCAGGCCCGTTCCTATCAGGAGCGGTTCCCCGAATCTCACTACTGCGTCCCACAGTTCCTTCTTGAACTTGTCCAGCGTCGTCTCGCTGCCCACTTCTCGATTGAATTCCTCCAGGAACTCCTGCCAAGCGTCATCCTCGAGAGATCCCAAGAATATGTCCCTGTTCCCTTCGAACGTGTTCTTCCCCCTTTCCTCCGAGCTCAAGAGTAACATCCCCATATTGAAGGTCTCACCTGCCAATGGCAACTCTAGGTTCTTCCGCGGGGACGGGTTCAGAGGTGGTGTGGCAGTATCTGCCCAATTCTCTTCGCTCAAGTCTTTCAACAGCTCTTGAGTGGTGAGTTCCTCCCCTGATGGCCCTGGTTCAGGTGTATTCCCCACCTCCATGTCTTCTCCAGCTTCACTGAGAGTTTCATCCATACTCTCTTCCTCTGATTCATTTCTTCTTCTCTCGAGAATTCTTTTGAATCGATCCTCAACGGGTCCACTCCTCTTGTCTCCAGGCGTGTCTACAGACAGTGGTGACGGTGTCGTAGGATCCAGCTTTTTATATTCCGTCAGGGCTACATGCAGTTGACCTGCTGCATCTAGTTCTGTTCCCTCCTGTGTCACTTCTACTTGTTCCAAGCCATAGGGCGCCTTATAATTTCTCGTGGCAAATTTCATGTCGTCCACCAGTGCGACGTGTCCCTCCATCACGATCATCCTGCCATCATCCCATATGGGTAGCATATTCTCAAGTCCTTCCTTTTCAAGAGTCCTCAAGACTTTCCGCACCTCATATCCAGGGGGCTGCGAACCTCTACTCTTTTTCGCTTGCGTCGTCCACGAATTTACCTTCATCTCGCTGGTGTGGAAGTAGACTGCCGCCGTGTAGCCGATGAACAGGGGATCCCAGCCATCCGTGAAATGCCTCTGCGTTTCCTCCGTCATCATCTTCGCCATTATGGAGGGAACCACCAAGGGACTATTCATTCCCAAGGTCATCCTCCTGACTGTCGGGAACTCAGGCATGGTGGCTGGTAGGATTTCTTTCTCCATTATGGCCTCCAGCTCCCTCTTGACTAGTGCAAAGCACTCCTTCCAGGCGGGGATTCTCAAGACTTCTCGTCCGTTGGCCGTCAATGGGTTTAGGTTCCAAAACTTTGGATACATTTCAATGGGGCCCTCTCGCTTGCCTCCCATTCTACATTGCATTTGTCCCCTGAAGTTGCACACCATCATCTCGGCATCTTTCACTTTTCCGAAGAGTACCGTGTTGCTCATACGCGCCCTGAGCACCTCCTGCTGACACCAATTCAGCGCTGTACCATCCAGTACGCTGATGAGACTCAAGTGCGTCACCGAGTGACGATACGTTATCACCAGGGGATCTGGAAACGCGTACGTCACTGCTGGACCATAGATGCAGGTCACCACCTCCTCTAGACCCCGGATTATCCCCATTGGGTCCGACCTCATTGCCAGGCACAGGTCCGTCAACAGAGGCATCCCTCTGTTCGCCTTCTCCCATTCTTCTCTCGAGGTTGGGTTCTCATCTTCACCCGTCATGTATCGATTCTGCATCATGAGGTATTGCACCAGCAGTGTCTTCAACCCTGCGGCACACTTGTAGGAGCTGGTTTCAGTGCTCGTGTGGACTCTCCCCATAGACAGAGGTTCTCCATATTCCATTAACCGATGAAACGACACCAATTCCCCATGGGTCAAGAGTATTAGTGCCAGATACCCATCAACTCGAAGTGTCTCCACTCCTCGACTAAACATGTATGCTGGGCCCATGTTGAACAAGTATCTGGGGTAAACCAAATACAGAGCCAAGAGCAGGCTGATGGACATGCCCAGTATCTCCTGTACGAAGGCTCCGAAGATAGTCGCCGTGGTGCCGAACACTCCTGCCAAGAATTCTCTCTCCCAGCAAGGACTCAAGAACTTGAGAATCTCGTAATCTCTCCTAGTCTTCAATTCGCCGTTGGTGTGCTCTCTCCAAAATCCTCCAATCGTCACTTCATTGGCGGCCGAGACAAATCTAACCACCGTCATGTCTCTCGTTTCCGCTAGCTCCAGTTGCTTCTCTAGAAAACTCCAGATTTGTTTCACGAGGAGTGGTGCTTCCTCCCTCGTTTTATTCGTGACGTTCTCCAGCCTTGGTGTCAGGAATGGCCACCAGCCATTCTCTTGAGTCAAGCGATATTTCATCGATTCTAACTGTTTCTCCGTCTCGACCACATTTCTTCTCTCGTTGCTGGGACCTCTAGTCCTGCTGGTGGAATTTGCGACTTTCACATCCATACTCCGGAACCACAGGCTGGCCGTCAACTGGTTTATCGCCGGGTGGTCGTCCCCGATGACTGGGCTGAACTTGAGTTGTCTAGCAAAGTTCGATATCTCTAGCAAGAGTACCTCATCCAATACAATCAGGACGTCGGCCAGTCCGTAAAAGCCCCTCAGTGCATGAGATATGTCAGCCCATGCCGCCGGCAATTCTGATTTGTAAAGCCTCAAGTTCAATGGCTCCAGCTCTCGATTGGGGGCTGCCATCAGAATCCGCCATTCACTCCCTTCTGCTATCAGGATCAAGACCGCGTACACGAATTGTAGGGCGGGTGGCATACTTGCGTATCCCGGGGATGTGGTAAACACCACCTTCGTCTTGGACCCAAATCTCGAGGCTACGTTCTCTTGTACCTCATTCATCGCCGCAAATAACGCCTGAATAGCCTCCCATATCTTCTTTGATGTCGGAATTTCATCCCCCTTTAGTTGCTCAAGAAGTCCCATCGCGTGCAGGTGATCATTCATCCCTGCAAACAATAGCAGTTCAGGTTCACAGGGCATCTCCGACTTTATTGCTACCACTAGAGTCAACATCTGATTCAATTCGGCTCCTGGCAAGGAGTATACCAGAGTCTCCGGCCAGAACAACTTGGGAGACGTTCCTTCGAAGTCCGATCCCGCCACAATGACTACTCTTGCCGCAGCTGGATCTGTTCTATCGTAAACTGCCAGAGTTTTGGCCAGTTGGGTGCCACCACAGGGCTTCCCGTACCTGGGATCTTCCGCCAATTTCGAGCCTTCGTAAGCGGCGTCTGGCAATCCCGTTCCTCCCGGATTGAGTAGCTTGTCTACCACCTTCAACTGTGCCGGGGTTGCCAACCTGATTCTGGCGATGCTGGTTCGGTGCTTGGGAGGTTCTGCTATAAGTCCCGGACTCCCCAGCAGCTTGAGAGGTCTGTAATTAATGGGTCCCATGATCGTTTTTGTGGGAATTCCCGTCAGGTCTGTGGTCTCCATCAACTTCGCCCTCGAGAAGTGCGCCTCATGAGCCTTCAACCAGTCTATGCAATGATGTCTATTCAAATCCTCGTGCGACACTCGTTCGATCCCCAGGGTTTCCGCCAACTCTCGTCTGCATTCCAAGGTCTCCAGATCCAGTTCCTTCACCTTCTCAGGATATCTCAAGCGGGTAGTCTCCCTAGACTTCTTTTCTCTCCTGCCATCTGCCACCACCACGGAGGACATCGCCGAGGCCGGAGGTGTTGATGACTCTACCTCCTCCGACTCCATTGGTGTGGCACTCTGCAATCGGGTCTGATTGCTCCTCGAGCTATCTCTAGTATCAACTCTCGCTCCCAATCGACCAGCCAAGGCCCTCGAGGCAAGGAATGGTGGGTTGGGAGGTGGCCCTAAAGTGAATTGGGCTGTCTCCAGCAGGTCCGCTTCTAGCGTGTTTATGTGTTCCTGGAAGACGTCGTTCAGCCACTCAGCTCCCCTTGGCCTATCGAAATGGATTCCATCTTTCGAGGTGTCTTCAGGGAATCCCTTGTTCTCCATGCGTTCTGCAACGTCCAACAGCCTGAGAGGAAGCACACTGTTTCGGTGTATTTCTCGGATCGCCTTGTTCAGGCTCCGCACCCTCTGGTTCATCTCTAGGGAGTGTTGATCAAACATCATGTTATAGGGGACCGTGCATATCGTCAGCAGGATGGGATCCATTTGGATCCTCAGCTCCTCAAGAAGGCAACTCATCTTGTCGCACAGCCTCGTCACTTTCCTTGCTTCTCCTCTCGACACGTCGTTGGTCCCAACCATCAAGGTGACTGTGTAAACTTTGGTCATTCCTAGCATGTCCAGAGTTGCCAACATCTGTGGCGTAGCAGCTCCAGCGAAACTCAAGACTCCCGTCTGCCAATGTGACCGGATCTGGGTCAACACCCGCACCAGGCTGTCCCCTATAATCAGGTGAACCGCACCCTCTGGCACACGAGGTGGCGCTAGATACTGCACCCAGGCTGCGTCGTGGAAGCAGTCCCTCCTGGCTTGCTGTTCCGCATTCCAGTCCAGCCGACTATGCTTGTGGTAGTTCCCCTCTGTGTTCTTCTTGTAGCTCGCGATCACGACGTTTCTGACCGGCTGTTCCCTCCAAGTCAGGGGAAGCTCTGGCCTTGTCGTTCTTTCACGACTCTGCTGCTGCAACTTCTCACCCAACTCCTTCAGGCGCGATGAGGCGCCACTCACCTGACTGCCGCTCGAGGTCGAGGTTGGTGTATATCCTGGTAACACCACATCCATCAGAGGACGTACAGGTTGGGTCTCTAGATTGCGCAAGGAGGGCGTCGCGTCATTCGGTATCCAGACCTCCAACCCTTCACTCATGTGTTCCCTGGCCTCGAGGTCAAGGTTGAACCGTCCTCTAGCCCTGGGAGCTTCATCCACCTCCATGCGCGACTCTGGCCTTGAGCTTGTCACCACTCGTTCGTTTGACCTGGCTCCCTTTTGTGCGTCAAGCTCGCGTTGTCGTTGTTCTATCCTTTCCAACTCCGACTTTAGTTGATCGCGATTCGCGGCGTTCTCCCGCACCTTTAGCTCCTGCTGATGTTCCGCCCTTAGCATCTCAAGTAACTTCAACGTCTGATCTCGCTCGTCGACTGCCTGGTCTCTCTCCAGCTGAAGCTTCTCCTTATCCAACTTCGCCTGATCCCGATCGAGATTCGCCTTATTCCTTTCCTTCAGCGCCTTCTCAAGCTCTCTCTTTAGGACTCCCAGCTCCGGATATGCCTCGGTCGTCTGTTGCGCTCGCGACATCGATGGCACCTTACTCGAGCTCTGGCCCGTGGATCTGGCTGTTGGCCTCGTCGGTAGCGGGAACTCTCCTGCGCCGTGTTCGGTGTTGTTACTCAGGCCAGGATTTCTGGCCAAGTCAAAGCCCCTTACTCCTCCATCCGCATTCCAAGACAACCATCTGGTCTGTGCTCGATTTGATATGCCCTCGGTGGTGTAGCCGACGATCAAGACAGCCTCCGTCGCAGACTCCCTGCACTCGCCCTGGTCCTCCAACTGGAGGATCGCATTCAACATCACCGCCATTCTCTCGTCGATCTGGGTGTGGTCCAGGTCCCTCAAGCGTCTGTACAGCTCGTCAAGAGTGGGCCTCTGCAGAGCCGTGGGCATAGAGTTCCAGAATCGGTCTGCCATTCTTTATAACTTCGGGATGTGTGTAGATAGGTGTCAACCAGCTCAAGAATTACCTTACCAACTCAAGTATTACCTTACCAACTCAAGTATTACCCAATTCAAGAAATCTCTAGAAATCTTCTCTTCAAGCACTTGCTGTAGATCCGGATTGTCGCGTGTTCAATCAAGGTTCTCTTTTTCTGTTTCTCGCTTGAGTGTAGTTGGATATTCAACTTTGTTTTTCAAACTTGATCTGAAAACATAAAGCTCATTAAAACTTAGTATGTCACGTTCCTGACCTAGAGACCCCCCTTTTACCCATATGATTAAAATCCTATCATTCACATATCACTTAAAACAATTCGATTGGATTTCCCTTAAGAACATGCAGATTCATTTTATGTTTTAGCACCATCAATTCTTTCTTTTAAAATTCAATTGTCATGCCAATCACATCTTAAGATCCCTTTACCTGCGCCGCACCCCAGTACCTAACTCAAGACTCCTCCCTCACACCCGACTCGATACCTCCATGTACCCGACTCAGGCGATGCTCAAGTAGTACTTCTTGTGAAGATGCACCATTATCTCGGTTTCTGCAAAGACCACATGTAGGATAGCATACAATTCCCTCGAGCTCAGTTTGCCCCTGTTTGGGTCGTACACCGGCATCGAGACCTCCACTATTCCTCTTTCAATCATGAAGTCACGTAGTCTTGTCAGTGCCAATATCACGTGTTCGGGATCAATCATGTTTCTGTCGTTGACTCTCGTTACTAGGAAGCAGAGGTATTTGCCCGGGACTTGTGCCACTGACGGTGGAAGCGCCGCTATGCCTCCCAGTCCTGGCCTCTGTCTGAACAGAAACTCTACGTTCTGGTACTCTCTTTTGAAGTCAGCCTCCAATCTTGATTTGAAACTCATGTCCGCCGTGATGCAGATCGCGCTGGTCCTGTTTGACAGGATGAAGTCGCTATCCGTTATCATGATGTTCTCTGAGTATTCATTGGGTATTTCGAATTTCGTTTTGAAATTCCTTCCTATGGTAGGCTCTTGTTCTTCTTCCTCCAGTTCCAATCCGCTTGTTTCCCTCACTTCCTTGAGCTTCTTTATCATCAAATTTTCGGTGTGGGTAAGTCCTACCCCCACTCCCCGGACAAAAATATTTATCGACGTCCCCGTCGATGTAGTCGGGTCTGAATTGTCCTTGGGGATGTCCAGTGGCCTGTCTGTTGCTGTCCATCCGAAAAGAGGGTCCTCTGTCTTCATGTAATTTGCTGCTGATACATCGATTTGCTGAATGCTTTGTCCTTCGCGGCTCTCGTCTTTGACCTCACGCATCCACTCTAGAATCCTCAAGTTCGTGTTCTCCCTCCTTTCTATTTCACTCTGCTCGAGATCCGTCTCCAATTCTGGCGTCGAGTAATCATCCTGCGGATAATGTCCACCATCGTCAATCACTTGCCATTCCTCTTCGGCCTCCAGTTCGCCTGCGCTTAGTAGTTCATCGCCCAACTTGTCTGGCTGTATCTTATCGATCAAGAAGTCATCCCCGTACCTATTGTACCTCATACCTGTTCGTTTACGATTGCCAGTCCTGGTTTCCGGTGGTGTTGGTCGATCCGGCTCCATCCACTTCGGTACCTCGTTTTGCTCTGGGTCGTTCCAGTCTTCTTCTACAAATGAACCTGCATCCGACTCCACTTCTATCTTTTCGTTGTCGTCCAAACTCAAGTTCTCATTACCATCATTTTTCTCTCTAGTGCCTTTCTCATTCACCTCGCACGCTGGTTCCACCACCAGGTACTCAAGACCTTCCATGTCTTTTGGTAGGCACCAGTCCTCCGGGGACGGGATATGAGGCTTCAGATTTTCGTAATGTGCTGCTCGCCCTGTACTCAAGCGATAGAACCGTCCTTGTTGATGTACTTCCGTAATCATGAACGGTCCTCTCCATTTCTTGAGTAGTTTCTTTGTTCCCTTGGGCGGTATGACATTTTGGAAGACCCACACGTATTGGCCCACTTCGTATGGCTTTGCTCTTAGTATCTTTTCGTCATATTTCTTGCGTTGCCTCATTTGCGCTTGCGCCGTGTTTCTCCGACATAGCTCGTTTAGCTCTTGTTGTCTTTTGATCGCTTCCTTCACGTATGCTTGAGGTGACGTCCTCTTCCCCTCGTACTCCGGGTAGAAGAATGTTATAGGCATTGCCCTTTCCCTGCCTGTCAACATCATGAAAGGACTGATACCCGTCGTTGAGTGCTGAGTACTATTATAGGCTCCTACTACCTGTGGCAGGTACTTGTCCCAGTCCGTCATGTATCTCGAGCAGTACACCCTGAGCATGTTGACCAGTGTCCTGTTCTGTCTCTCTACCAACCCATTGGTCTGTGGATGATAGGTCGTCGAGTGCGCTTGAGCAATGTGTGATCTCTTCATCAATTCTTTTGTTAAGTCCCCCACAAAAGCCTTGCCGTTGTCCGACTGGAAAGTCATTGGACAACCATACCGCGATATCCAATGCGTTATCAGGTGATCACATGTCTCCTCTGCTGAGGCTGTCTGGCACGGAACCGCTTCCGCCAACTTGGTGAAGTGATCTATTATAACTAGTATTTGGTTATAACCCGACTCCGTCATGCAGATTTTCTGATGGTCTATCTGCACCACTTCATTGAATTCCGAACTTTCGACAGACTTGAGGGGAAACTTCATCTTCCTTGGGTCTTTTACTTGAAGGCATGCTAGGCAGGCATTCACCCATCTCTCGCAAGCTTTTCTCATTCCCGGCCAGTCGAACCTGTGAAGTATCCTTTGTTGTACTTTATCTATCCCCTGGTGGCCCATCTGGTCGTGTGATCTGAAAAGCACCTCCGTTTGGTACAATTGTGGTAGTATGATGAGGTTGTGTTTGTGTAATATTTTTTCCTCATCTCTTCTCTTGCACGCTACCACCCCTTCAGCTGTGTGATAAAGTAAATCTCTCTTTTCTTTGTAGAACTGGCTCAAGATCTTGTAGCTGTCTTCCTCAAGTTCCCCCTTCTCCTTGACTCCCGAATGGATCCATTTGGAGAGGTTACTTGTCATTTTGTCATTCTTCTGGGCCCTTATTAGGTCAGACAGCCTGTATCTCGCCTTAACGTGCTCCTTTAGCGCCATGATCTGTCCATTCATTTCACCAGGGTTGTGGATGTCATCGCTCAGCTTCACACATATCATCCTTTTCACGATTTTCATGTCGTCTTCTGGTACCAGATTCGTTCTGACGTTTGAGTCGCACGATAGTTCCCTTAGTGGTTTTCTTGAAACTGCTATTTTCTCGAGCTCTTCTCCACCTCGTACCTCTTGTATTTCCAGATTGTACGTCCCTGAAGATGGATCTGTCTGTAATTCCCTGTCGTGCTGTCTTATCTTCTCTTCCGCCAGTATCATGCATAGACTGTCTTGGTCTTCGCTGCTCTCATCCGAGTCTTCATCCCATTCTTCACGCTCCCCGGACAATTTCCCTTCTCCGGTTTCGTCTTCTTCCATGAATCTGGACCACTCCCCGGACTCTTGATCTAGTCCCAGGTGTTCAACTTCTTCTCTGAATGTTACTTTCTTATCCCTGACTTTTGTCTGTTCCAGAATTTTCTCGGGGATTTTCTCCACTAGTGATCGCACAACTTCCTTGCTATCAGTGGTGCTTTCTTTTGAGATGTCAGTATTGTTCACTGTTTTTTCTCTCCGAAGTATGGTTAGTTCCGGTGCCTCCTGACCTTTCCCTTGGATCACGGGCTTATCATCTGATAGTTTCTCAAGCAACCCCATTAAGTCTTCATCTATTCGGACCGTTCCCTCCTCTACCAGGATGAGATCATAACCTTTTGCCTTAAGTGTTTCCCTCACGATCTTGGACTTGAGCATTATTCCTATCGGAATCCCTCTGCTTTTCTTCAAGATGGTCTTTTCAAGAGGCTCTTTCGGCAATTCGGGATGATCTTCAATCGGTTTGCCTGATTTGTCCAGCCATCTCGTGAGTGGAAGACTGTCGTACGTTTCTTTGTCCATAAAGGAGAAGCCGTCTTTGATCTCAGGTCTGTCCGCCTCTCTTTGTTCTTGCCTCTCGTAGAACTCCGTCTTCTTACTCAAGCTGTCAGCATTTTGATGTTTATCTCGTGTTCTGTGCTCAATTATCATGTTGTATCCATCCAAGCGAACTATCCACCTCCCAATATAGCTCTGGTCCATTGAGTACGTTTTCAGCCAGCTTAGTGCTCGGTTGTCGACTCGCAGCTTGAAGGGCTCACTGCCTAAGTATGCTCTGTATTTTTCGACAAAGGTGACCACCGCGAACATCCCTGCTTTCGGTGCTCCGTACTTCATTTCTGTGTCACTTAGGACCTTGCTCCCGTATGCTATTGGTCTCAAGACTGTCTTCCCATTCCATTCTTGTTCTTGATGGAGAATCCCAGAAATAGCGACTACTGATGCATCCGTGTCTAGCACGTACATCCCTTTCTCAGTCGGCATACCCAGTACTGGTGCCTCACACAGCTCTTTCTTTATTCTCTGGAATGACTCTTCTGCCGCGTTGTTCCACGTGAACTTCTTGCCCTTATGTCTCATTAATTGTTGCATCGGGTATACTTTGTCCGCATATCCCTTGATGAATTCTCTATAATAGTTGGCGAAACCCAGGAAGCTCATCAGCTGGTGTTCCGTCTTCGGTGATTTCCAGGTTAGGACTGCTTCCACGGCGTCTGGGTCAGGTCTGATACCGTGTTTATCTACCATCCTGCCCAAGTATTTGATCGAGTCCTTGAGTATCTCGCACTTTGATGGTTTACACTTCAGCCCCGATCTTTTCATGCACGCGAACACCTCGTCAAGCCTCTCGATGTGGTCTTCTAGTGTTGGCGTTGCTATTACCACGTCGTCCACGTAGCACATTACCAGGTTGCCGTACTTCTTCGTCACGCCTATCAACGCGTGTGCCATCAGCCGCTGAAACGTGGCTGTTGCATTGCAGAGTCCAAACGGCATCCGTTTCCATTGAAACAGACCCAACTCACAGGCGAACCCTGTCTTGTCCCTGTCTTGCTTCCTTAATGGTACCTGCCAAAAGGCCGAGCCTAAATCAAGAGTCGTAAAAAATTTCGCATCACCTAACTTCGAGAGGCTCTCATCAATTCTAGGTATGGGATAGGCATCCTTCACCGTGACGGAGTTCAGGTATCGAAAGTCACAACAAAACCTTAACTGGTCGCCTTTCTTTTTGGCCATCACTACTCCACACGCCCACGGTGACTTGGATGGTTCTATCATGTCATACTCTAGTAACGTTTCGATTTCTTTTCTACACGCGTCCGATTTGTGTGGGGTCATGCGCCTCGCCCCCTCCCTGTGTGGTACCGCGTTTTCCTCAAGTTCAATTTCATGTTCAACAAAATTACAACACCCGATATCCGCCTTATGCCTTGAAAAGACCTCCTCGTTTCGCTCTAGTACGTCCTTGATAGCTTCGAGCTGTTCATCTTTCAGTTTGCCCCTTAAATGTTCAATCTCCGGCAGAACCGGTTTATCAATTTGCATTTCATCTAGTGTGGGTCGCTCTGGAAAGTTCGAACAGCTCGAAAGCCCATCGTCCGTTTCTGACTTAAGTGATTTGATAAGACCTGAAGAATCTTTTATTCTCTGCAATCGTCTCAAGATACAAATTTTGTCCCTGTGGTTGGGACAATCAACAACTTCATTTTGTTTTGAGTTTTCAATTGTTTCATATCGAGTTTTAACCGGTAAAGCATATCCCAGCTTCCTCCCTCTCTGTATCGTGATCGGTATATCAAGGGTATTCAACAAGACACTGACGCAGAGGCCGCTCTTCGTTATCGAAAATGATCTTCCTAAAACAGCAGCGCTTTGACTATTGGGATTCGGAACTATACACACTTGCTTGTTGTCACTTAGTTCATTATAATTTTTCATCCTCAAGCTTACGATTGCCGCTTCATTAGCTTTTAACCTCACTCTCCTACTCAAGAATACCGGTGCTTTGTTTTCATTCGCCATTATTAAATTTACCGGTTTGATTGCGTACCTCCTATCCGGGTTCCGTATCCTGAACATTGCATTATTTAGATCAATCGTTACGTCGAAATTCCTGATGAAGTCTCTGCCCAAAATGAATTGGTCAGATTCATCTAGGTTTTCTACCACGATGAAGCTCATCCACAGGTTACGTTCCCCCAAATTGAGGGCTATTATCGGCGTCCTGCCGAGCACCCGTAGGGCCCCTTTGTTTGCAGCTGACAGCCGTATTCTCGAGTCTATCAAGTCACCTTTGTCAAAGCCCATCTTTTCCCATGTTTCGATTGGTATGACGCTCAAGACTGCTCCCGTGTCAAGTAATCCACGCAACTGAGTCTTTTTGCCATTTATGTCTAGCACGTGCCCTGTCACGTCTGCTTCCGTCCCGATGTGCATTGCATCTTCTTCAAGCATGGCACAGTGTCCGATCGATCTTACTTTCAACTCTTCTTTCCCTACATAGATTTGTCCAATTAGGTCTTCGTCGCATGTTATCATCGTCTTGGTATAGATGTTGATTCCATCTATATTTAGCATGACCTCGTGTGGACCATAAGCTTCAGTGTACCTATTATCAACACGTACCGATTTGCTGCCCCCTCTCGTGAGTAGTGCCCTGAGCGCTCTAGAAGTCGTTTGTGGACTTATTCCACTCAAGTAGTCTGCATACACGTCAATGTGCATTATCGTCTGGTCGCTCGGCTCGCTCAAGTTTCTGGTTACCTCGTGTCCGCCCACTGTGATTATCGACATTATTCTTGCTCCGATTTTCGATATTCCAAAAGGTTTACCTGTCACCATTTTCACGGTGTTACAATTCCCGGTCTTCATTGAGCCCGTTCTAGCCTCTGGTATTGAGTTCGATCCGGTTAATGCTCCGTTAAAATTCTGTCTTTCGATCTCCAACTTTAGTCGTTGCTCTATTTCTTTCGCAGCCAGATCTTGTTTCACTTTGGCAATTGCTTCCGTCGCCGCTTTCTCATAATTTATCTCTAGAGAGCTTCCGGCCGCGGACTCTAACGCACCACTAACATGTGTAACAGCTTTCACTGTCTTCGTCGGCAATTCGGTGTTTGGTGCCCCCAAGTTCCTAGATTCAAACTCGTTTTGCCTGTTCCGCTGATTCTGCACCGCCGCTAATGCCAACTTATGTTTGGGGTGATTCTGGTCCTTGACCGCTTCCCAGAACAAGGGACAATCCATTCTGAAGTGCCCCTCCTGGTTACAGAAGAAGCATCTGGCGCCTATCTTGATGATCAAGCCATTATAGTACTCGTGTTCCTCCATCTGGCTCATATCCTCTTCATCCGGTGCATAACCTAGGCTCTTCATGCCTTGTTTGTACGTTGTGCAGTCAGCCACATGATGATCCGCTGACCCGCAGTTTGCGCATGATCTGCGCTTGTCCATATCATCTCTAGGTTTGTACCATGATGACCTCTGGGGTTGGCTTCCCCCTTGCGTGTTCCTGTTTTCGGAATATGAGTACTTCTTAGGTTTCATCAGCATGTATTCTCTTGATTTCTGTCTCATTTCTTCTGGGGTGGGTGCGCTGTCCTTCGACAATGTGTAGTATGTTGCTAACATTGTCCTTAAGTCATCACTTTTCACCCCATCGATGAACTTCAAGGCAATGCTAAAGTTCCGTCTATTTGTCGACTCCTCTGGGTCACTCCTCCTTCTCAAGCTCTCGAGGTCATCTAGGAACCGATCTATTGACTCGTCGTCCCTCTGCCTTCTCTTTTCAAATCGCATCATCGCTTGGTGACCCTTCATGCCTGACCCGAATCGATTCAGCAATATCTCGAAGATCTCGTCCGCGGTGTCACGTTCTTCCTCCTTCTTTGCGACCACGCATTTTAATGCCGTTCCTTCCAAGTTGCTCAGTATGGCTGTACATGCTTGTCTTTCGTCACTCAAGTTGTCTTGTTCTAGATGTAATCTCATCACTTCCACCCAAGTGTCAATGCATCCATCGGAGTCGTCCTTGAATTCTTTTGGCTTCTTGAATGTCTTTCTTGATTTTCCCTCTCTCCTGTCGCTCGAGTCAGTGTTCCTCGTGGCGAAGGCCTCTAGAGTCCTGTTCATCATCTCCCAAGTGCTGGCCCATGTCATAGCATCCGGTCCTGTGTTGCTGTTAGCTGTTGAATCTCCCGGAGCAGTCGTTGTATTCGACGTTCCATTCTTCATTATTGTTTTCGCAGCTGTTGGTGCTATGCTTATCGCATCCCTGGTTAAGGGCAACGGTGTCGATTGCCGTTTGTTCCTTTGTGGTTCTACAAAGTCAACTCTGGTGCTTTGCGTACGATCCGCTGCCGGTCTTTCTTGTGGAGTAGAACCTCTCAAGATTGCATCCAACTTCGCCTGTATTGCACACGAACTCTCGGCTTGACTCTTGCTCATTGTGTCCATTCTCCTTTCCAGGCTCCCTAATTGGCTGTTGACATCATCATATCGGTTCTTCAACTGTTGCATGTCTGTTTTGATGTTCTTTTCTCGTTCTTCATTGGTGGCTTCTACCTTATCTGACATTTCCTTGAGTCTCTCCTCTGTTGCCTTAGCTAGGTTAAAATAACTGTCTAGATACTCGTGCTTGTTGTATCTTATCTCCTTTTTTATCACCTCTCTGTCTTCTTCACTGTTCTTAAGTCTTTTGTCGATCTGATTTAATTTCGCCAACAAGTCGCCCAGCTCAATGGTAGTCTCTTCATGGTCAGCCGTGAGTTTCTCTTCGGCCGTAGCCTCTGCTTTAGCTTGTTCCTCATTCTGGCCGGTTTCTGTCGTTTTCGTTCTCACTGTACCAAATGTTCGTGCTCTTTCTGCTTTTGGTTCTTCAGTCACGTTTTCTTTCGTTTTTATTCCGAACATTATTCCCAATTTTTCCGTAAAAGATGTCCTCTTTACTTGAGAGTCTTCTTTCACCGTTTCTTCGGTGTTGCCTATTGCATCTTCCGCGTCATCTATCGGTGAGAACTCTATGGGTTTCTGGTTCGGTTCCTCTGCATTGGGCATTGGAGTTGACTCTGTCGCCATCTTCCTTGTTTCATCCACACTTTGATCGGGTGTCTCTAGATCAATCTCGATGGTGGGTTCTACTCGCTCCCCTTCCGTGCCCTCTTTCGCCCTGTTGTCCGCTGTACTCCTTGTGCTGACCATGTTAACTGAAAAGTTCGTCTTCGTTATCTTTGGGCCCGTTGATGTCGTTCCGCGCAGCGATGAATTATATTTCGTGTTTGATCCACTTGACCTTTTTTCGAGCACCGGTACCCTACTCCGCCTCATTATTTCTATTTACAACTGCTTTTATTTACAATTTTATTATATACACGATTCTATTCTAAGGGTAAAAAAAATATATTTTTTGTGGTAACAAATTCTGTACAACGTGTTAAAAACCTTATCCAATTCTCTTCCTAAAACCTCCGAAAAATTTTCCTTAATTTGGTCTTAACCCTACCTATTTCGATTTGTCTTATTCTGTCTTAAAACGCACTTGTTGTAATTTGACTTCAATTTCTATACCGTCCCAAGACTATTCGTCACTATCACAGTACTCTCCGTTAGTGTCCTAAGACCCTTGTACCAAGACCACTGTTCCAAGACTAGTGTCCCAAGACTACTGTCCCAAGACCAGTGTCCCAAGGCTAGTGTCCCAAGACTACTGTCCCAAGGCTAGTGTCCCAAGGCTAGTGTCCCAAGACTACTGTCCCAAGGGTAGTGTCCCAAGACCAGTGTCCCAAGACTACTGTCCCAAGACTAGTGTCCCAAGGCTAGTGTCCCAAGACTACTGTCCCAAGACTAGTGTCCCAAGGGTAGTGTCCCAAGACCAGTGTCCCAAGACCACTGTTCCAAGACTAGTGTCCCAAGACTACTGTCCCAAGGGCAGTGTCCCAAGACCAGTGTCCCAAGGCTGGTGTCCCAAGACTAGTGTCCCAAGACTAGTGTCCCAAGACCACTGTCCCAAGACTGTCCCAAGACCACTGTCCCAAGACCCTGTCCCAAGACCACTGTCCCAAGACCCCCGTCCCAAGACCCTGTCCCAAGACCACTGTCCCAAGACCCTGTCCCAAGACCCTGTCCCAAGACCACTGTCCCAAGACCCCTGTCCCAAGACCCTGTCCCAAGACCACTGTCCCAAGACCCTGTCCCAAGACCACTGTCCCAAGACCACTGTCCCAAGACCACTGTCCCAAGACCACTGTCCCAAGACCACTGTCCCAAGACCCTGTCCCAAGACCACTGTCCCAAGACCCTGTCCCAAGACCACTGTCCCAAGACCCTGTCCCAAGACCACTATCCCAAGACTGCTCTGTCCCAAGACTTCTTCGGTCTTGTCCCAATACTCGTCACGGAGTGTCTTCCTCGTTGTAGGGTCTTCTTGAACCACCGTACCTTGTACCACCACTCAAGCTCTAGTAAAATTTTCCCAAAAACCCTCTCTTAAAAGCCAAATGCTGACCCACCTCTTCTTTTTGGTTGTTTCTATTTCAATGTAGGTGCGCAGGTATCTTGTGATCACCTGTTCGTATAAAACCAAACACAAATCCTCAATAAAATGCAACAAAAATTTTAAGTAAGAAAAATAATAAAAACAGAAAAATGAGCCCACCTAAAATTTAAAGGTGACCAATGTCTACCTTTCGTCTAAAAAAAAAATTGTCTGGTACCTAATTGCCACGCGTTTTCCTCCCCCCACTAGTGATCTTATGGGGTATCACAAAAGCTGTCTATATCCGGTCCCCCCTACCAAACCAACCAGCGTACCAGTCTTAACTCGAGTTGAATTTTGGATCTCCACCTAATATTACCAACGCGTGTTAATTTCTAATGTAACTAAGTCAACGATGTCGACTAATTAGTTACTCTAATTTCCCCCTTTTTACAATTTACAACCGCCAACCTCTAACTTAACCAGTCCCCCTTCTAACCTCCCCCCTTTCTAGCCCCCCTTCTTAAGCCTAAAAATTACTTTAAGCGCCGGGTGCTAAACCTCTCAAGAGAAAACCGTAGACCTGTTTCCAGGCCTGCTCAAGTAAAAACGTTCCTCAAAACTGGGGGATTTCGCTTATCCAATTTTACACTTATCTCCTATAATGTAATGTGGATTCTAACGATACCCGTTCTGCCCAACTTGAGAACTCGAGAATTGCCAAATCCCTCTTGGCTGCTTTCCCACTCGACTGGTCACCTGTTCCAGTCCAGTCTCCTATTGGTTCAGCTAAGTGTCCCTGAACCACTTTCCCACTCGGCTGGTCACCTCTTCCAATCAAGTCTCCTATTGGTTCAGCTCAAGTGTCCCTGAACCACTTTCCCACTCGGCTGGTCACCTCTTCCAGTCAAGTCTCCTATTGGTCCAGCTAAGTTCCAAGCTATCTGAAAACCCTTGACAACGCCCCACTTCGGGCACTTTATTCAGTTTACTGGTTTAAATTGCTAGGTTGATCGAAACGATCGAACTTGTAAAACAGTATGGGTATACTATTTAATTAATATAAAGGTTTGATCCAACTAATCTGGTGTCAAAGTCACTGTCTTTTTTCGTTTTATGGTTTTTGTTCCTTTTTCTATTCTTTTTTGGTTTTTGTTTTGCTTTCTGTCTTTTTGCTCGTGTTTTTGTCCCCCTAGTTGCCCCCCTTTACTCGGTTAGCTAAGCCTCGTTCGGAGAGCGTACCAGGAAATTTTCTCGAGTTTTCTTAAAAAGCTATCACGGTACAACCGGAAGGTTTGCACGTTCCTGTCGAACCGTACCGCCGGTACTCTAGAATGGGCATTCAGCCCGAAGCTGTCTCAAGTGGGTTCGACTCCGTAGTCTTGATGTCGTAAACACCCAGGAGCGCCATAAAAACACTATGTAACATTCGTCTACTACAGTCACACATGAGGCTTAAGAAAAATAGGCCCTATAACTATTGGCTCGGGAGTCAGGGACACTATCTCTTGTGTTTTTCCGCCTCAAATCAGTCGGAGCCAATTCGGTTCGCTTGTGACATGAGACTACGACCCGTTACAGCTTAAAGGCTACTACTAAAATATCCCCCCACTCTAGAATTAGAAACGTCCCCATACTTAGGTCTCTAGATACCCAAAATACATGAACGCCGTTAAAAACCGGGTTGGAACAATCCGTTAAGTTACTTTTTATTAGACAGTGTAACTTTGATCCATTTCAGATGGATCAACCTAAAACTCGCCTTACCTCAACATAACAATCGTAAAACACACTCTAGAAATTTAAATTAAGGACTCACATGTTGATGCGCTCAAGAACCAGGAAGTAATTAAATGGGTGAGCAACTCTAGAATTAACTAAGGTAACTAGATAAGTTCAATGTTTATCAGTTTGAATGGTAAGGGTAAGTTTGAACTCAAGAACGAAGTTTTATGTGGACCATTGGGACACTCAAGCTGTCCACCTTTCCGTCGAAGGTTCACTCTGGTTCAGTTCGAATAATTACTCTCTCGGGAATACTCTGTCTTCTATTTCAGATAGGACAGCTCTACTCTTGTTCACTATGATGGAAATTGCGAATAGCAATTTCCCTCTCGTTTTTTATATGACAACTTTCCCGCGTGTGTGTCTTAAATTGTTCTCCTTTCTTTTTCTGATTTTCAGTTCTCGCGAGAAAATCGTGCATGACATGTTCCATTCGAAATTTTAAAAATTTAAATTTCACTCCAAAATCAAGTGTTTTCTGCTCTTCTCAAGGTCAAACTTCCAAATATGACCGACTGGCACAGGTACTTACATAGCAGCACGCTTGAGAAACAGAGTAATTAAACTAATTAATGACTCTAGCATAAATATAATCGAATATAACTGAAAAAGTTTTTTTACGATGAGTTCCAATCAAGGGAAATAAGTTTTAATTCAAAAAAGTAATTTTGGATCTGGACCATTGGGAGACTTCACTTGTCTGCCTTTCCGTTGAAGTTTCACACTGGTCCAGTTGATTCTTGCTCTGCTCTCGTATTCGTTTGGTCTCCTATATCAGATAGGACAGCTCTACTCAAGTTTTTTACGATGGAAATTGCAAATAGAAATTTCCCACTGTGTATATTTGACAACTTTCCCGCAATTGTAATTCGGTTGTTCTGATCTTTTATTTTATGATTTTAGTTGTCGCGAGAAAACTGAGCATGACAGGCTCCATTCGAATTTTTGAAAAATTAAACTTCATTCCAAAACCACGTATTTTCGTGCTCCTCAAGGTCAAACTTCCAGATATGACCGACTTGCACATAATATAGTCAATCAGCGTTTTTGATTGAGTTGATGTTGATTTACTGACAATTTCTAAGTTATAGGGCGTTAAAATTGTATTCAAGGATTCTTTTTCTTCAGTGTTGTAATAGTTAAGGTTGTAGTCGCCCAAGAGAACGATATTTGAATAACAGGATTGTGCGAAGTCAACTGACAGAGCAATTTCATCGACAAACTATTCTGTTAGATTTATTTGGATTATAGGAAATATTTCTTAGTGTTGATCTTTCAGTTTTGTTCTTTGATGTTATAAATTCTACCCAGATGCTGTCATAATTTTGATCGAATAAGTTTAGATCTGTGCGTTGTTTAGGGTGTAAGATTTTAGGAATGAGTATCATGACACCTCCTCATTATTTTTCGCTTACGACTGCTGATCTATCACATCGAAAGGAGACAAAATGATCACTATCTCGTGTCCATAAGTTTTTATCATTAGAGACATTAAACCATGTCTCAGAGGACCCATAAAGAGTAATCCACAAGTGTTTACTAGTTTTTTTAGACTTCATCTTTTTTATGTTTAAACTCCTGCAGTTAAGGTGTAGAATTTTTAATAGTGTTGATCGTTATCTTGTTTTTGTAATCGTTTAGTCGCTCTGATATGTCATTAAATTGTACAATTGGACCTGGATTTGGGTTGATGTCGCCGCAGCCTAAAGTAAATTTGACAATAAAATTAATAATACAAGAAGTATTAACATTAGTAAATATAAAATTGCTAATAAAAATGATAAAGGTAAAGTGCGCTGGAGAGGCATTTTAAAGTCTCAGTGAAAATTTTTGGCTGCGTTTTAGCTAGTTGGCCCTCGTTTTTTATTCTGTCCGCTTATTTACCGATTTTTTTTCTTGAAATGTCCGGAATTACTTTCGACATCGTTAAGACTGGCATCAATTTTGGAATGCCCAAAGTCAACCTCGCCAGACCCTTTGAAAAACTTAATTAATTTAAACACGAATAGAATAAAAACTCGACTTGATTTTTTTTTCGTTTTTTCACTCCCTTCTTCAATTGTAAAATTGTTCAAATTTTTGTTTGCATACTTTTAAACGTCATGGTGCTTGAATCTATAATTGCGGTGTCTCAAGTGATTTGAAATTGAGTTTAGCCTTTGTGTGTGATAATGCGTTTCAGTACAGATAAGTCGAAAGAACCTGTAATAATTCATCAAATTTTCAACGATAAAAGTTTTTATTTCGGCTCAACAGGGAATGACCCATAATTTGTTGCCGACTAGAATTTGATTACCAATGTTTATTAAGGCTGCCTTTGAACATCATTCGATAGAATCATGAAGTTTTTGAATTTTTATTTTTTCGACTGTTTTCAAGCCAAATTTTCTTCGCTTCTGAAATTTTTTGGCCTCTGTCTTTTTTCCATTTAATATCTTGTACCGCAAAGTTTATTTTTGTATTGTAGTGTTGCAAAGTTCTGCTTCGCCTCTGTGTTTGCGCTCTTTTCTGTCTCACTAAAGTATTTAGTAAGTCGTTTTTTTGAGCCTCGAGTAAAGATATAGTTGCAACCTCGTTGGCGCTTGACGACATTGTATTTGTTTATTTCGGTTTATCGTAGTTTCGTCTCGTCTCTAGATACAGGAAATGGTCTTGCTGGACAAGAGCAGCCTTGATTGAGCAAAACTAAGATTGAATTGAAATAGGGAGAACAAACTCCCATTGGTACCGACCCCAAGTTCTTTCGCACAAGCGAGGTAGTGAGCATAGTGTATTCCGAAGTCCAATTTTTTAAACCCGAGTCGCAAATACATAGGCTTATTTATTTGGTGGCCTTTTGCAGCAATAGCATTATATCTGGTTTACCTTTGCTTGCTGCATTGTAAGATATCTTTCTAGCTGGTGGGGACCGACTTTTTACCAGAAAAGTTTTAACATGGACCTTTTTTTATCAGACTCGGTGAACAAATTTGATTGACAATCTGTCAAGCAAATTTGTTCATCGAGTTTGATGAAAAAGGTACATGTTAAAACTTTTCTGGTAAAAAGTCGGTCCCCACAAGCTACAAAGATATCTCACATTGTAATGTCTGGTTAATGTAGTCTGGTTAAAACAATAATTTAGCAGTTTCTCAGCGAAGTTTTGTTAGTTCCAACCGCTTTCTTTGCGAATCTTCCACTGATCTAAACTTATCTTAATTGAATTATTGGATTGTAGCCTGGTAAAAGGTCGGTCTGGTAAACGGCCCGTCTGGTAAAAGACAGCCCCGTATCTTGTTTATTGAGGGCTAGTGTTTCACAATTTAAAAGCGACTGTGGCGCAGATGCTAGGACGTGTGACTCCTATTAGATCGGGGTGAGATTCCGGTACATAGCAGATTTTTCATTGGTTTCACATTTCATTTCTTTTTTATTTGACTTTTTGTCCCTTTTCGAGCTACTTCTTGCCGTTTTCTCACTGGTGTTTTTGTTGTTATTTGCTTCGCCTCTGTGTTGTTTTTGTTGATTCCAAGTTACACAAACTCGGAAACTTTGGCTGGACGATATGATGATTTTAGGGTGTTTTAACAACTTCCGAAAGAGTAGAAAACTGAGGGGTGAAAACTCTTGGACAATCGTCCCAAAGCCTATGCTACTACTACCAGCGGTAGCTTTTTTTGCCCCGTTTTTTGCGCCTTCTTGTTATTTTTTATTGAAGAAAAACTTGAAAATATTTATAGTCAGACCGATCGTTAGATATAGGTATTTATTTTTCCCATAGCAATTTGTTTTGCAAAGGTCATCTCTTTTCTGCAAGTTTTGATAAAATTATTTTGCTGGCTTTTCAAAAAGGAATATCAGCATCCAGTTTTGTCAAAAACTTTATTTTTCAGGAATGACGTTCAATGTTGAGCCGCGTTATACCAACATAAGGTTTGTATTTCATAACTCCTCAATTAATATTTCAACTTCAAACGGCTGGTTGCATGTATTTATTTACTGTTTTAGACAAATTGGAGACGGTGCTTATGGAGTTGTATGTTCGGCTTTAGACACGGATTTCAATCATCCAGTTGCCATCAAAAAAGTTGCGCCTTTCGAGCATGCGACTTTCCTGCAGAGGACGCTTCGAGAAATTCTAATACTGACTAGATTCAGCCATGAAAATATTATCCGAATCTGCAATATTTTTTGCCATCCATCTTTAATAGGTCTG
>NW_026971002.1:0-14407 GCF_963678635.1 Symsagittifera roscoffensis
CCCAAACCCCTGTCTCGACCATTCTTTTTCAGTCAAGCACTGACATGTATTTGGTTTTCAAAGCCGCAACATAAAGTGAGCAACTTTACCTGGCAAAAAAACCACTAAAATCAAAAAAAAGAAAATAAATTCAAAAAATACAATTTAAAAAAATTCCAAAGGTTGTCTGGAATCATACTATATTTGAGGAAAACACAATTGACAGCAAATATTGAAAATTCAAGCTATCAATAACAAGCTGCAACTGAGCCGATGAATATTAAATAATTTCCCATAGCACCAAAACACAATTGTTGCCATGAAAAACTTTGAACTATAAAATCTAATCTAGAAGTTCTAGCATTTTGTGCGATCCGGGATGAAACAAAAAAGTTTCTGCTTCTGTAGAAATAAACCCGAATAAGGTCACTGAGCTAATAAAATATTGGCCGAAATCATTTAAAATAAATATAAGCCGATAGTTTTTAAACCAAAAAACAGCAAAATATAGGAGCTCAAGGCCAGTGAAATCAAAACTTGCAAGAGTAATTCAAAACACTGAAACCAATTTTATTAAGAAATGCGTACTGAAAACATCAATTCTACAATGTGGCAACTAAATAGACAAACTATAGGTCGTCATTTTTAGAAAGCTGAAATCTTTTTTTTAAAAGTTTTGACTGTGGTTTTTTGATTTTTTTTCTCTTAATTTTATGGACTTAAAGGCTTTCTTTTTCTGTCTACTAGCTTGCAATGCTACCTTTATATGACTTTGCAATTGCTTATTAATGATGAAATCAAGACAGTATTGTCATTTTTGTTTGCTGATACTTAAAGAACACATAGTAAAAATATATATGAATCAGATTTTTCAGAACATATTTTTTTTTACTTTTACTTAAAGCAAACTCCTTTCAATTTCCGTTTAAAAGTTAGTCTCTGGAATGTAGGAACTTACAGACATAAAATTGTGCGCCTATTCAGTGCACAGTTTAGCCTCGTAATGGTTTCGACCGTGCGACCGAGAAAAATAGGCTCGACCCTGCTCCACCCAAGCTAGATATGTTTCGGCCGTGCTCGACCAAAAAAGTGCTGGACCCAAGCAAGATATGTTTCGACTGTCTCGACCTAAATTCGATATTTTTTGACCGTGCTCGACCGACCGAAAAAAAATGTGCTCGACCGTTCTCGACCTTAGCAAGATATGTTTCGACCGTCCTCGACCGAAAAAATGTGCTCGACCATGCTCGACTAAACCAAGATATATTTCAAACGTGCTCAACCGAAAAAATTGTACTCGACCATGCTTATTCAAATTTAAACGTTATAAGATATGCTTTTTAAGTAACATAATGATTAGAGTTATTAGCAATTTAATTGCTTTGTAGAGATGAACTACTTTTGAGCATATTTTTTTCAATTTTTTGAAATACAGGTTTGCAATTTGAGTCAAAAATATTTAAGAGTATGATCGTTTTTGAAGATTCTTTATGACTCCGAAATACCGCCGGACAATTGGTATTTTTTGACCGTGCTCGACCTTGCTCGACCGTGCTCGAGGTATGTTTCAACCATGCTCGAGGTATTTTTCGAGTTTGTAGACGACCCAAACCCCTGTCTCGACCATTCTTTTTCAGTCAAGCCTTGACATGTATTTGTTTTTGAAAGCCGAAACATAAAGTTATCAATTTGACCTGGGAAAGGAATCCACTAAGTTCAAAAAAACTGAAAAAAAAATTCAAAAAAATACAATTCAAAAAAAATCAAAAGGTTGTCTGGAATCATACTATGTTTGAGAAAAACGCGTCTAAAAACACGATTGACAGCAAATATTGAAATATCAAGCTATAAGTAACAAGCGGCAACTGAGCCAATGAAACTTAAATTGTTTCCCGTAGCGCCGAAAACACAATTGTTGTCATGAAAAACTTTGAACTATAAAATATAATCCAGAAGTTTTAGCATTTTGTGCGATCCGGGATGAAACAAAAACACTTTTGCTTTTGTAGAAATGAACCCGAAAAGGTCACTGAGCCAATAAAACATAGGCCGAAATCAATTAAAATAAATATAAGCCGATAGTTTTTAAACCAAAAAACAGCAAAATATAGGAGGTCAAGGCCAGTGAAATCAAAACTTGCAAGAGTAATTCAAAACACTGAAACCAACTTTATTAGAAATTGCATAATGAAAAAATCAATTCTATAATGTGGCAACTAAATAGACAAACTAAAGGCTGACATTTTTTTGGAAAGCCGAAATCCTTTGGTTTTAAAGTTTTGACTGTGGTTTTTTGATTTTTTTTCTTTTAATTTTATGGACTTAAAGGCTTTCGTTAAATGTCTACTAGCTTGCAATGCTACCTTTATTTGACTTTGCAAGTACTTAATAATGATGAAACCAAGACAGTATTGTCATTTTTGTTTGCTGATACTTAAAGAACAAATAGTAAAAATATATATAAATCAGAGTTTTCAGAACATATATATTTTTTACTTTTACTTAAGGGCAAACTCCTTTCAAACTCCATAGGAACTTACAGACATAAAATTCTGCGCCTATCCAGTGCACAGTTTAGCCTCGTAATGGTTTTGACCGTGCGACCGAGAAAAATGTGCTCGACCCTGCTCCACCCAAGCAAGATATGTTTCGGCCGTGCTCGACCAAAAAAAGTGCTCGACCCAAGCAAGATATGTTTTGACTGTCTCGACCAACAAAATGTGCTCGATCATGCTCGACCAAACCAAGATATATTTCAGCAGTACCCAAACGATAAAATTGTACTCGACCGTGCTTATTCAAATTTAAGCGTTATAAGATATGCTTTTTAAGTAACATAATGATTAGAGTTATTGACAATTTAATTGCTTTGAAGAGATGAACTATTTTTGAGCATATTTTTTTCAATCTTTTGGAATACAGGTTTGCAGTTTGAGTCAAAAGTGTTTAAGAACATGTTTGTTTTTGAAATTTCTTCATGACTCCGAATTACCGCCGGTCAATTGGTATTTTTTGACCATGCTCGACCGTGCGCGACCGTGCTCGACCGTGCTCGAGGTATGTTTCAACCAAAATCGAGGTACTTTTTGAGTTTGTAGACGACCCAAAGCCCTGTCTCGACCATTCTATTTCGATCAAGCACTGACATGTATTTGTTTTTGAAAGCCGAAACATAAAGTGAGCAATTTGACCTGGGAAAGAAATCCACTAAGTTCAAAAAAAAAACAAAAAAAAATACAATTTAAAAAAATTCAAAAGGTTGTCTGAAATCGTACTATGTTTGAAAAAAACGCGTCTAAAAACATGATTGACAGCAAATATTGAAAACTCAAGCTATAAGTAACAAACGGCAACTGAACCGATGAAACTTAAATTGTTTCCCGTTGCGCCGAAAACACAATTGTTGTCATGAAAAACTTTGAACTATAAAATCTAATCCAGAAATTTTAGCATTTTATGCGATCAGGGATGAAACAAAAAAACTTCTGCTTTTGTAAAAATAAACCCGAATAAGGTCACTGAGCTAATAAAATATAGGCCGAAATCATTTAAAATAAAAAAAGCCGATAGTTTTTAAACCAAAAAACAGCAAAACATAGGAGGTCAAGGCCAGTGAATTCAAAACTTGCAAGAGTAATTCAAAATACTGAAACCAACTTTATTAAGAATTGCGTAATGAAAAAATCAATTCTACAATGTGGCAACTAAATAGACAAACTATAGGCGGACATTTTTTTGGAAAGCCGAATTTTTTTTTTAAAGTTTTGACTGTGGTTTTTTGATTTTTTTTTTACTTTTATGGACGTAAAGGCTTTCGTTAAATGTCTACTAGCTTGCAATGCTACCTTTATATGACTTTGCAAGTACTTATTAATGATGAAATCAAGACAATATTGTCATTTTTGTTTGCTGATACTTAAAGAACAAATGGTAAAAATATATGTAAATCAGAGTTTTCAGAACATATTTTTTTTTACTTTTACTTAAAGGCAAACTCCTTTCAATCTTCGTTTAAAAGTTAGTCTCTGGAATGTAGGAACTTACAGACATAAAATTGTGCGCCTATCCAGTGCACAGTTTAGCCTCGTAATGGTTTCGACCGTGCGACCGAGAAAAATGGGCTCGACCCTGCTCCACCCAAGCAAGATATGTTTCGGCCGTGCTCGACCAAAAAAAGTGCTCGACCCAAGCAAGATATGTTTCGACTGTCTCGACCTAAATTCGGTATGTTTCGACCGTGCTCGACCGAAAAAAAAGCGCTCGACTGTGCTCAACCAAAGCAAGATATTTTTCGACCGTGCTCGACCGAAAAAAATGTGCTCGACCATTCTCGACCTTAGCAAGATATGTTTCGACCGTGCTCAACCAAAAAAAGTGCTCGACCATGCTCTACCAAACCAAGATATTTTTCAAACGTGCTCAACCGAAAAAATTGTACTCGAGCATGCGTATTCAAATTTAAACGTTATAAGATATGCTTTTTAAGTAACATAATGATTAATGAGTTATTGGCAATTTAATTGCTTTGTAGAGATGAAATATTTTTGAGCATTTTTTTTCAATCTTTTGGAATACAGGTTTGCAGTTTGAGTCAAAATATTCATGAATATGTTCGTTTTTGAAATTTCTTTATGACTCCGAATTACCGCCGGACAATTGGTATTTTTTGACCGTGCTCGACCGTGCTCGACCGTGCTCGAGGTATGTTTCAACCATGCTCGAGGTTCTTTTCGAGTTTGTAGACGACCCAAACCCCTGTCTCGACCATTCTTTTTTGGTCAAGCACGGACATGTATTTGTTTTTGAAAGCCGAAACATAAAGTGAGCAATTTGACCTGGGAAAGAAATCCACTAAGTTCAAAAAAATACAATTCAAAAAAATTCAAAAGCTTGTCTGGAATCATATTATATTTGAGAAAAACGCGTCCAAAAACACAATTGACAGCAAATATTGAAAACCCAAGCTATAAATTACAAACGGCAACTGAACCGATGAAACTTAAATTGTTTGCCGTAGCGCCGAAAGCACAATTGTTGTCATGAAAAACTTTGAACTAAAAAATCTAATCCATAAGTTTCAGCATTTTGTGCGATCCGGGATATAACAAAAAAACTTCTGCTTTTGTAGAAAAGAACCCGAATAAAGTCACTGAGTTAATAAAACAGAGGCCGAAATCATTTAAAAAATATAAAAGCCGTTATTTTTTAAACCAAAAAACAGCAAAATATAGGAGGTCAAGGCCAGTGAAATCAAAACTTGCAAGAATAATTCAAAACACTGAAACCAACTTTATTAAGAATTGCGTAATGAAAAAATTAATTCTATAATGTGGCAACTAAATAGACAAACTATAGGCGGACATCTTTTTGGAAAGCCGAAATCCTTTTTTTTTAAAAGTTTTGACTGTGGTTTTTTGAATTTTTGCTTTTACTTTTATGGACTTAACGGCTTTCGTATTCTATCTACTAGCTTGCAATGCTACCTTTATATGACTTTGCAAGTACTTATTAATGATGAAATCAAGACAATATTGTCATTTTTGTATGCTGATACTTAAAGAACAAATAGTAAAATCATATATAAATCAGAGTTTTCAGAACATATTTTGTTTTTTTTTACTTTTTTTAAAGGCAAACTCGAGCATGCTTATTCAAATTTAAACGTTATAAGATATGCTTTTTAAGTAACATAATGATTAGAGTTATTGGCAATTTAATTGCTTTGTAGAGATGAAATATTTTTGAGCATTTTTTTTTCAATCTTTTGGAATACAGGTTTGCAGTTTGAGTCAAAATATTCATGAATATGTTCGTTTTTGAAATTTCTTTATGAATCCGAATTACCGCCGGACAATTGGTATTTTTTGACCGTGCTCGACCGTGCTCGACCGTGCTCGAGGTATGTTTCAACCATGCTCGAGGTTCTTTTCGAGTTTGTAGACGACCCAAACCCCTGTCTCGACCATTCTTTTTTGGTCAAGCACGGACATGTATTTGTTTTTGAAAGCCGAAACATAAAGTGAGCAATTTGACCTGGGAAAGAAATCCACTAAGTTCAAAAAAATACAATTCAAAAAAATTCAAAAGCTTGTCTGGAATCATATTATATTTGAGAAAAACGCGTCCAAAAACACAATTGACAGCAAATATTGAAAACCCAAGCTATAAATTACAAACGGCAACTGAACCGATGAAACTTAAATTGTTTGCCGTAGCGCCGAAAGCACAATTGTTGTCATGAAAAACTTTGAACTAAAAAATCTAATCCATAAGTTTCAGCATTTTGTGCGATCCGGGATATAACAAAAAAACTTCTGCTTTTGTAGAAAAGAACCCGAATAAGGTCACTGAGCTAATAAAACAGAGGCCGAAATCATTTAAAAAATATAAAAGCCGATATTTTTTAAACCAAAAAACAGCAAAATATAGGAGGTCAAGGCCAGTGAAATCAAAACTTGCAAGAGTAATTCAAAACACTGAAACCAACTTTATTAAGAATTGCGTAATGAAAAAATTAATTCTATAATGTGGCAACTAAATAGACAAACTATAGGCGGACATCTTTTTGGAAAGCCAAAATCCTTTTTTTTTTAAATTTTGACTGTGGTTTTTTGATTTTTTTCTTTTACTTTTATGGACTTAAAGGTTTTCGTATTCTATCTACTAGCTTGCAATGCTACCTTTATATGACTTTGCAAGTACTTGTTAATGATAAAATCAAGACAATATTGTCATTTTTGTATGCTGATACTTAAAGAACAAATAGTAAAAATATATATAAATCAGAGTTTTCAGAACATATTTTGTTTTTTTTTTACTTTTTTTAAAGGCAAACTCGAGCATGCTTATTCAAATTTAAACGTTATAAGATATGCTTTTTAAGTAACATAATGATTAGAGTTATTGGCAAATTAATTGCTTTGTAGAGATGAAATATTTTTGAGCATTTTTTTTTCAATCTTTTGGAATACAGGTTTGCAGTTTGAGTCAAAATATTCATGAATATGTTCGTTTTTGAAATTTCTTTATGACTCCGAATTACCGCCGGACAATTGGTATTTTTTGACCGTGCTCGACCGTGCTCGACCGTGCTCGACGTATGTTTCAACCATGCTCGAGGTTCTTTTCGAGTTTGTAGACGACCCAAACCCCTGTCTCGACCATTCTTTTTTGGTCAAGCACGGACATGTATTTGTTTTTGAAAGCCGAAACATAAAGTGAGCAATTTGACCTGGGAAAGAAATCCACTAAGTTCAAAAAAATACAATTCAAAAAAATTCAAAAGCTTGTCTGGAATCATATTATATTTGAGAAAAACGCGTCCAAAAACACAATTGACAGCAAATATTGAAAACCCAAGCTATAAATTACAAACGGCAACTGAACCGATGAAACTTAAATTGTTTGCCGTAGCGCCGAAAGCACAATTGTTGTCATGAAAAACTTTGAACTAAAAAATCTAATCCATAAGTTTCAGCATTTTGTGCGATCCGGGATATAACAAAAAAACTTCTGCTTTTGAAGAAAAGAACCCGAATAAGGTCACTGAGCTAATAAAACAGAGGCCGAAATCATTTAAAAAATATAAAAGCCGATATTTTTTAAACCAAAAAACAGCAAAATATAGGAGGTCAAGGCCAGTGAAATCAAAACTTGCAAGAGTAATTCAAAACACTGAAACCAACTTTATTAAGAATTGCGTAATGAAAAAATTAATTCTATAATGTGGCAACTAAATAGACAAACTATAGGCGGACATTTTTTTGGAAAGCCGAAATCCTTTTTTTTTTAAAGTTTCGACTGTGATTTTTTGATTTTTTTCTTTTACTTTTATGGACTTAAAGGCTTTCGTATTCTGTCTACTAGCTTGCAATGCTACCTTTATATGACTTTGCAAGTACTTATTAATGATGAAATCAAGACAATATTGTCATTTTTGTATGCTGATACTTAAAGAACAAATAGTAAAAATATATATAAATCAGAGTTTTCAGAACATACATTTTTTTTTTTTTTACTTTTTTTAAAGGCAAACTCCGTTTAAAAATTAGTCTCTGGAATGTAGGAACTTACAGACATAAAATTGTGCGCCTATCCAGTGCACAGTTTAGCCTCGTAATGGTTTCGACCGTGCGACGGAGAAAAATGGGCTCGACCCTGCTCCACCCTAGCAAGATATGTTTCGGCCGTGCTCGACCAAAAAAAGTGCTCGACCCAAGCAAGATATGTTTCGACCGTCTCGACCTCAATTCAGTATGTTTCGACCGTCCTCGACCAAAAAAATGTGCTCGACCATGCTCGACCACGCCAAGATATGTTTCAAACGTGCTCAACCAAAAAAATTGTACTCGACCATGCTTATTCAAACTTAAACGTTATAAGATATGCTTTTTAAGTTATATAATGATTAGAGTTATTGGCAATTGAATTGTTTTGTAGAGATGAACTATTTTTGAGCATATTTTTTTCAATCTTTTGGAATACAGGTTTGCAGTTTGAGTCGAAAATGTTTAAGAATATCTTCGTTTTTGGAAATTCTTTGTGACTCCGAATTACCGCCGGACAATTGGTATTTTTTGACCGTGCTCGAGGTATGTTTCGACCATGCTCGAGGTACTTTTCGAGTTTGTAGACGACCGAAACCCTTGTCTCGACCATTCGGTTTCAGTCAAGCAATGACATGTATTTGGTTTTGAAAGCCAAAACATAAAGTGAGCAAATTGACCTGGGGAAGAAATCCACTAAGTTCAAAAAAATAGAAAAAAAAATTCAAAAAAAAAACAAATTAAAAAAATTCAAGAGGTTGTCTGGAATCATATATACTTGACAAAAACGCATCTAAAATCACAATTGACACCAAATAATGAAAATTCAAGCTACAATTACAAGCGGCAACTGAGCCGATTAAACTTAAATAGTTTCCCGTAGCGCCGAAAACACAATTGTCATGAAAAACATCGAACTATAAAATCTAATCCAGAAGTTTTAGCATTTTGTGCGATCCGGGATGAAACAAAATTTTTTTTGCTTTTTAAGAAATGAAACCGGATAAGGTCACTGAGCCAATAAAATATAGGCCGAAATCATTCACAATAAATATAAGCCGATAGTTTTTAAACCAAAAAACAGCAAAATATAGGAGGTCAAGGCCAGTGAGATCAAAACTTGCCAGAGTAATTCAAAACACTGAAACCAATTTTATTAGAAATTGCGTAATGAAAAAATCAATTCTCTAATGTGGCAACTAAATAGAAAAACTATAGGCTGACATTTTTTTGGAAAGCCGAAATCCTTTTTTTTTACAAGTTTTGAAGGTGGTTTTTTGATTTTTTTTCTCTTAATTTTATGGACTTAAAGACTTTCGTTTTCTGTCTACTAGCTTGCAATGCTACCTTTATGTGACTTTGCAAGTACCTAAATACTGATGAATCCAAGACAATATTGTCATTTTTGTTTGCTGTTACTTAAAGAACAAATAGTAAAAATATATATAAATCAGAGTTTTCAGAACAAATTTTTTTTTTACTTTTACTTAAAAGCAAACTCCTTTCAAACTCCGTTTAAAAGTTAATCTCTGGAATGTAGGAACTTACAGACACAAAAATGTGCGCCTATCCAGTGCACAGTTTAGCCTCGTAATGGTTCCGACCGTGGGAACGAGAAAAATGGGCTCGACCCTGCTCCACCCAAGCAAGATATGTTTCGGCCGTGCTCGACCAAAAAGAATGCTCGACCCAAGCAAGATATGTTTCGACTGTCTCGACCTAAATTCGGTATGTTTCGACCGTGCTCGAAGAAAAAAAAGCGCTCGACTGTGCTCAACCAAAGCAAGATATTTTTCGACTGTGCTCGACCGAAAAAAATGTGCTCGACCGTTCTCAACCTTAGCAAGATATGTTTCGACCGTCCTCAACCAAAAAAAAGTGCTCGACCATGCTCTACCAAACCAAGATATGTTTCAAACGTGCTCAACCGAAAAAATTGTACTCGAGCATGCTTATTCAAATTTAAACGTTATAAGATAAGCTTTTTAAGTAACATAATGATTAGAGTTGTTGGCAATTTAATTGCTTTGTAGAGATGAAATATTTTTGAGCATATTTTTTTCAATCTTTTGGAATACAGGTTTGCAGTTTGAGTCAAAAATATTTATGAATATGTTTGTTTTTCAAATTTCTTTATGACTCCGAATTACCGCCGGACAATTGGTATTTTTTGACCGTGCTCGACCGTGCTCGACCGTGCTCGAGGTATGTTTCAACAATGCTCGAGGTTCTTTTCGAGTTTGTAGACGACCCAAACCCCTGTCTCGACCATTTTTTTTTCGGTCGAAAGTATTTAAGAATATGTTCGTTTTTGGAATTTCTTTATGACTCCGAATTACCGCCGGACAATTGGTATTTTTTGACCGTGCTCGAGGTATGTTTCGATCATGCTCGAGGTACTTTTCGAGTTTGTAGACGACCGAAACCCTTGTCTCGACCATTCGGTTTCAGTCAAGAACTGACATATATTTGGTTTTGAAAGCCGAAACATAAAGTGAGCAACTTGACCTGGGAAAGAAATCCACTAAGTTCAAAAAAATAGAAACAAAAATTCAAAAAAAAACAAATTAAAAAAATTCAAGAGGTTGTCTGGAATCATATATACTTGACAAAAACGCATCTAAAAACGCAATTGACAACAAAAATTGAAAATCCAAGCTATAATTACAAGCGGCAACTGAGCCGATGAAATTTAAATAGTTTCCCGTAGCGCCGAAAACACAATTGTCATGAAAAACATCGAACTATAAAATCTAATCCAGAAGTTTTAGCATTTTGTGCGATCCGGGATTAAACAAAAAATTATTTGGTTTTGCAGAAATGAACCCGAATAAGGTCACTGAGCCAATAAAAAATAGGCCGAAATCATTCAAAATAAATATAAGCCGATAGTTTTTAAACCAAAAAACAGCAAAGTCAAGGCCAGTGAAATCAAAACTCGCAAGAGTAATTCAAAACACTCACTGAAACCAACTTTATTAAAAAGTGCGTAATGAAAAAATCAATTCAATAATGTGGCAACTAAATAGACAAACTATAGGCGGACATTTTTTTGGAAAGCCGAAACCCTTTTTTTTAAAAGTTTTGAAGGTGGTTTTTTGATTTTTTTTTCTCTTAATTTTATGGACTTAAAGACTTTCTTTTTCTGTCTACTAGCTTGCAATGCTACCTTTATGTGACTTTGCAAGTACCTAAATAATGATGAATCCAAGACAATATTGTCATTTTTGTTTGCTGATACTTAAAGAACAAATAGTAAAAATATATATAAATCAGGGTTTTCAGAACATATATTTTTTTTACTTTTACTTAAAAGCAAACTCCTTTCAAACTCCGCTTAAAAGTTAACCTCTTTAATGTAGGAACTTACAGACACAAAATTGTGCGCCTATCCAGTGCACAGTTTAGCCTCATAATGGTTTCGACCGTGGGACCGAGAAAATGGGCTCTACCCTGCTCCATCCAAGCAAGATATGTTTCGGCCGTGCTCGACCAAAAAAAGTGCTCGACCCAAGCAAGATATGTTTCGACCGTCTCGACCGAACGAAAAAAATGTGCTCGAACGTTCTCGACCTTAGCAAGATATGTTTCGACCGTCCTCGACCGAAAAAATGTGCTCGACCAAGCTCGACCAAGCTCGACCAAACCAAGATATGTTTCAAACGTGCTCAACCGAAACAATTGTACTCCACCATGCTTATTCAAATTTAAAATTTATAAGATATGCTATTAAGTAACATAATGATTAGAGTTTTTGGCAATTTAATTCCTTTGTACAGATGAAATGTTTTTGAGCATATTTTTTTAAATCTTTTCGAATACAGGTTTGCAGTTTGAGTCGAAAATATTTAAGAATATATTCGTTTTTGAAATTTTTTTTATGACTCCGAGTTACCGCCGGACAATTGATCTTTTTTGACCGTGCTCGACCGTGCGCGAGGTATGTTTCGACCATGCTCGAGGTACTTTTTGAGTTTGTAGACGACCCAAACCCCTGTCTCGACCATTCTTTTTCGGTCAAGCACTGACATGTATTTGTTTTTGAAAGCCGAAACATAAGTGAGCAATTTAATCTGGGAAAGAAATCCACTAACTTCAAAAAAATAGAAAAAAAAATTCAGAAATATTTAATTCAAAAAATTCAGTAGGTGGTCTGGAATCTTTTTATATTTGAGAAAAACGCGTCCAAAAACACAGTTGACAGCAAATATTAAAAATTCAAGCTATAAGTAACAAACGGAAACTGAACCGATGAAACTTAAATTGTTTCCCGTTGCGCCGAAAACACAATTGTTGTCATGAAAAACTTTGAACTATAAAATCTAATCCAGAAGCTTTAGCCTTTTGTGCGATCCGGGATGAAACAAAAAAACGTCTGCTTTTGTAGAAATGAACCCAAAAAAGGTCACTGAGTCGATAATTTACAAGCCGAAATCATTTGAAATAAATACAAGCCGATAGTTTTTAAGCGAAAAAAAACAGCAAAATATAGGAAGTCAAGGCCAGTGAAATCAAAACTTGCAAGAGTAATTCAAAACACTGAAACCAACTTTATTAGGAATTGCGTAATGAAAAAATCAATTCTCTAATGTGGCAACTAAATAGAAAAACTATAGGCTGACATTTTTTTGGAAAGCCGAAATCCTTTTGTTTTAAAGTTTTGACTGTGGTTTTTTGATTTTTTTCATGGACTTAAAGGCTTTCGTTAAATGTCTATTAGCTTGCAATGCTACCTTTATATGACTTTGCAAGTACTTATTAATGATGAAATCAAGACAATATTGTCATTTTTGTTTGCTGATACTTAAAGAACAAATCGTAAATATATATATAAATCAGAGTTTTCAGAACATAATTTTTCTTACTTTTACTTAAAGGCAAACTCCGTTTCAATCTCCGGTCACTTAGCCAATAAAATATAGGCCGAAATCATTCAAAATAAAAATAAGCCGATAGTTTTTAAACCAAAAAACAGCAAAATATAGGAGGTCAAGGCCAGTGAAATCAAAACTTGCAAGAGTAATTCAAAACACTGAAACCAGCTTTATTAAAAATTGCGTACTGAAAAAGTCAATCCTATGATGTGGCAACTAAGTAGACAAACTATATGCGGACATTTTTTTGGAAAGCCGAAATCCTTTTTCTCAAAAGTTTTGGCTGTACTTTTTTGATTTTTTTCTTTAATTTTTGTGTTTTACTGGCTTTCTTTTTCTGTCTACTAGCTTGCAATTCTACCTTTATATGGCTTTGTAAGTAGTTATTAATGATGAAATCGAGACAATATTGTCATTTTTGTTTGCTGATACTTAAAGAACAAATAGTAAAATTATATAAATCAGAGTTTTCAGAACATATATTTTTTTTACTTTTACTTAAAAGCAAACTCCTTTCAAACTCCGTTTAAAAGTTAATCTCTGGAATGTAGGAACTTACAGACACAAAATTGTGCGCCTATCCAGTGCACAGTTTAGCCTCGTAATGGTTTCGACCGTGGGACCGAGAAAAATGGGCTCGACCCTGCTCCACCCAAGCAAGATATGTTTCGGCCGTGCTCGACAAAAAAAAGTGCTCGACCCAAGCAAGATATGTTTCGACCGTCTCGACCGAACAAAAAAAAATGTGCTCGAACGTTTTCGACCTTAGCAAGATATGTTTCGACCGTCCTCGACCGAAAAAATGTGCTCGACCAAGCTCGACCAAACCAAGATATGTTTCAAACGTGCTCAACCGAAAAAATTGTACTCGAGCGATATATATCTTGTTTTTTACTTTTGCTTCAAGGCCAACTCCTTTGCATAGTTTTTAGTTTGCTGTTGTTTTTTTTTGATCACGCGTGATTTTTTTTACATTATTCCCTATAAAACTGTTCAAACTGAATGCATGCAGAATGAGTTAAGAGAAATCCCTCGGCAAGCAGAAACGCTTTGTCTATGTTCTCTTGATTTAAATCAGATCAATTTTAAAGAATAATGTAATAAAATATCAAAAAACGGGTCTTAAACGAGTTGATTAATCGTAGAAGAACACAAAAAGTACGAGAAATTATATGAGCAAACTTTTAAACCTTTTTCGATTTTTGGTGTCTTGAGTAATCTTTTGATTAAAAAAAAAGAAAAAGCCCGAGCTAACTTAACTTTGAGATTGAAAAATAAAATCACGAACAATAAACAGGCTATTAGAATTGCTACGGATTCGGATTGTTGCTATCATACAGAACAAATATTTCTGTTGGAATAGTAAATTTTTATTTCAGACATCCGTGACAAAATTGATAGAAACGATGATTGAAAATACAGAGGAGAGAAAATAGAAAACACTTTTTCATGATGCTTAATGACTTGTCAGTTCCGTATGATGCTCTTTACTATGTGTTGTTTTTTAGC
>NW_026971003.1:0-20941 GCF_963678635.1 Symsagittifera roscoffensis
TCAGATCGACTATTTGTTAGCTCTATTGTTATAACAGTAAAAAAAGATCAAACAGTTAAACTCGCGGCAGACTCTACAAAATCAAGAAATTCATCCACAAAAACAAATATCAAATTCCCAATTTCGACTTACTACTGGACAATATCGCCAAAGTGATCAAATCAGACAAATCCAAACAATCGCTATTTTCGACACTCGATCTTCGCTACGCATACTCACAAATCCCTCTGGATAAGCCGAGCAGAGAACAATGTAGTTTCGGTCTTATTGGTGGCAACGCCACTGGGACATATCAATTCCAAGCAGGATTCTACGGACTCACGGATATGACAGCTGAATTTCAAAGAGCAACCGATCTAACCCTTACGAACTGTACTAACACTTACGCATACCTAGACGGTATATTGATCGCAACAAGAGGGTCTGTAGAGCTATACCGACAAAATTTACAAGCCGTCCAAACAAAATTAGACGAAGAAAACCTTGCGATATCATTGGATACATGTAAGTTCGCATGTAAACAGGTTGAGCGGTTAGCGTTTCACATTAAGAGCGAGGGAACAAAACTACTTACAAAAAACTGAGGCTAATGAAAAACTATCACCACCCAAAACTTTTAAACGGTTAAAATTTTTATGGGCTCCATACACCACCTCACACAATATATACCAAAATTAGAAGAAACTGCTGCTGCCTTACGCCCACTGCTGAAAAAACAGAAAAAAAAACAAACCAATTGACTGGTCACTAGAACACAATATAACTTTTAAATTCATACTAAAATTAGTAGCTAAAATAATACAAAATAAACATTCTGAGCAACATCGTGACACTCGCATCGTATCCGATGCATCTACCACAGGATTACGGGCTGCACTAGAACAAAATTCACCAGAAGGTTGGGTTGCCGTAGCTTAGGTATCACGTTTCTTGAACTCCCTTGAGGAAAAGTTTTCCGTAAACGAACTAGAACTATTAGGGGTCGTGTGGGCAATTGAACATTTAAATAATCTATATGGAAAGCACTTTACAGTCCTTACAGACCACCAAGCTTTAATCAGCGCTCTAAACGCAAGCGAACGATAAAAAAAAGCCAAAGTCGGCTCACGCGCTAGATCGACCGATTGATACCATTTCATTTTGACATCAAACACCTTACGGGGAATAAAATGGGTCTAATGGATTATACGTCCCGAAATCCAGTTGGATTGCCGATACCCCCTAGCGAGTACGATGAGCAATTTGTTGTAGCATCAATTAGCGCACTCATAAATAACCTCGAATTGATTGACAATGTCATTCTAAATAATCTGGCCAATCAAAACAAAGCGCCGTTTGGGCTGATCAAAAAGCGCGCGAAAAAAATGGTTATTGGATGCTACTTCAAACATTCAACTAAAAACAAAACATTCCAAACATTCCGCAAGCGGTCAATTGCAAATTCACAACACAAATCAGTTTCACTCAAAATCTGCTCATAAACAGTCAGTTCTCTCGCAATCAAAAAAAGCCACAATACCAGCCAGGCTGCAGAAGTTCAATTAACACAACCTCAATAAACATAATTCAACCAACGAGAACGAAAATGAGCCACAAACCAGAGACAAAAGGGAAATTGGGACAAAACGGAAAATGAGCCGCCAACCAGAGAAGAAAGGGAAAATTACAAAATCTCCGGATCAAGAATCCCACATCCCCTTAACAAGACCAGTCCAGGATGCAAGGGAACTACTATCGCAGAAAAGAAAGAAGAGATGCGAACGAAGTCAATTTTTCTTTAAAAAATTATATTCGGGGACACCACCACCTCAGGAAAAGCAATCATAACAACCAAACAAAAGGAAATCAATTTGAAAACTACACGAGCCGCCCAAACGGAAACGCCAACAACAACAAAAGCTACACAAACAAACAAACAACATCTGATAGGAAAGAAGACACAGAAGAAATCTGTGTTAGCCGCTTGGATCCCAACATATGCATACAGGAAGAGAAAACACACAATGTGAAACCACCAACAATGACAACAACTTCACAGTTAGAAGCCAGCCATTGCATGCTCACGGAGCGACTGGTCGCGATATTGGAGAAGGCCACGAGAATCCGAGGAGGACACACCACTTTTCAGGCAAAGGTTACAACGGGTCCTGGGCGTATCTTTCATTGCTGCTGCCACAAGGATGGACCGGAATCTACGCCCACTGATGAATTTTGGGCCCATTACGCCCACTGATGAAAAGAGAGACTGGGAAGCCATTAAAGCCTCTTACGGACAATACTGGCACACTATAAGAAACAGACTACATGTCAGGAAGGACTGTTTAGTGATTAATGAAAGGATCGTCATCCCTACACAGTTACGACAGACAGTGCTAGACAGTCTTCACTTGACCCATCCAGGATCGGCTGCCATGTTGCATTTGTGTCAACATGTCTGGTTTCCACACATCCAACGGTCCATTGTGCAAATGGCACAAAACTGCAAACACTGCACTGAACAAGGTAAAAACTTATAACCCATTATATGAAAAAAAAATCATTCCGAATGGAACCAGTGGTAAAATCTAACTAGGAATTTCAATAAGATTTTGCAGGGCCTCTTCCGGACGAATTAAATAGGAACGCCTACATTTTGGTTGCAATGGATTGTTGGTCAAAATTAATCGCTCCAGTAGACTATCATAGAGCAATAGGGGTACTAAAGAGAATGATACAAACATTAAAACGCAGGTTAGCGATGATGAAAATCGATAAAACAAAGACACCATACAAACTCGCTTCTGATGTGGCTGAAATTATTAAAACATTGGGAATAACACCGCATGGCGTCACAAAAATGTCACCATTTGAGGCACACATGGGCCAAAAACCAAACACCCCTCTTTCAAATGTACCAACTAGTAGTTCACCTAATAGCTTAAGCTGGGAAAGCGCAAAACATCTTACGGAAAGAATCTTACAAGGCCGCCAATACCTGTAGAAATAATGCATGACTTACAACGGTGGTCGGAAGATGAAGTATTTATCAGGAAGAAAAAAACCAAATCAAAATCACAAATGCCAAAGAACTTTCAAAATGCGAACTCTCCGACACAACAAAACACAGGTTCAAACTCAAAAATTATAGAAATTGCCAAGATAGGTTATATGCAAGATATAAAGGGGTACAAGCAATAGTAGACAAAAACGCAAAAAAAAATTGTATAGACCAGCAGGTAGCTTGGAAAACGATTAGACTAGCAACGAAGGTCAAAGATCCAAAAACATTCGAACAAATTTAAAAAAACCATAGACGGGAAAATTCTAACATATACTCAACACACCGCATGGGTACAAACACTCGGAAAGCAACCGAGACTATTAAGAATTAGCGGAGCCGCATTTGTTGCTAGCCCTTCATTATACGGACCGTGTAGGCCCTCTCGGCTCAGTGATTACGTCGCGTATAAATCCGCACGGAGATCAAGAATATGCCTACATTTTTTAGACATCGAGAATCCTACTGCTCCTCAACACCCGATGTTCAGAGAGGACGAAATAACAGGCCTACCAGTGAAACTGACTCGCCAAGAAAAAATGACAAGCCAGGCACACCAAAATAGCCCGACAAACAAAGGCCAAAGCGGCGGGGAAACGAACATGCGGGCGCCCAACACACAAATTCACAAATTACAGAAAACAAGCGGAAGAAGTCTGCGAACGGATGACAAGGTCGGAAAGTCAACAGATACCAATACTCGGGAGAAACCAGCATCCAGTTATTCAGACAATGACGATCAGTCGTCAACCTCCTCAGAAGACATTGCACCATCACCTAAGAGGCAAAATCAAAACGTACGCCACCCACAATTACAACGGTACTACAACAAAAATAAACAAGGAACCGCCAATCGGCGCTGTCAACTGCATTCGGGAATCCCGTACCGATTAACATAATAAATGACAAGAAGAATGAAGGACAGAAATCTTTCTGGTTCGAAATTGACTCGCCGCCAGATAAACAAAAAACGGAAAAAGATCAGAGCCTAAAATCGCTCATAAAAGAAATGGGATTCACAGAGAAAACACCACAATACCAAGCCTGTGTCAAATTCATCGAAGCCATTAGTCCGAAAAACAGAAAAAATCAAACAAATATAGTTGACCTAACTTCACCAACAGAAGACGAAACAATCGAAAAAAACAACGATATTTCATTTATAAAGGACAAAGACATTCAGAAAGAAGGTGAGACGTAAAAGAAAGACGAAAAATTACGGGAAGACGAGGAACACGAGAACAATGGGGAGGACATCAACAGAGATGGAAAAGAACCAGAAGTGTGGGGAATCAGAAGTCCTACGGGGACTATAAAACTCAAATCCAAAAAGTTCTAAAGGGACTCTAAAACTCAAACATTCAAAATAGTCGTTTAAAAATTTCTTGCTGATGGGAATGTCATCCGGCCTGGATCGATAAACTGAGATATATATATATGAAACTCATGCTTGATGGTGGGCTTTAGTGGGGATGAGTTTGGGCGTTTGCTTGGTAAACGATAATTTCAAATTTTTTTCATGAAATTGATATGTTCGGGCTCAGATGCATCAAAACTATTCATATCAGGACAAAGCCATGAAGTTCCTTCTGCTCTTTTAACAGTCCGGAGGAATTTTTAAATTTAAAAATCGATAGTATTCAAATTTTTCTTATTTTAGGTTATTTATTTCTCCACAAGCTACGTAACCTACAAAATGATTTGATTTTGCGTATGTTATTAATGCAAGCAAATTTTCATAATCCCTGTGTGGAGATCACAATGAAAGTTAGCGATAAAAAAGTTTGAAAAAAACAGCAATTGCGATCGATTAATTATCAATGTTCCTAGCCACAATAGCAGATTTTATCGATAAATTATTGCTAATCTGGCTAATTTTTAGCGATGAAACAGCGATAAAGAACTTAACAATATGAGAAAAAATAGTGAACTACCGGGTTCGATCCCGCAGCTATCAGCATTGTAAACATGTAAGCTTCCTCTGCTGCATCAAGCCTTAGATATACTCAAACTAAAGGGCTTATCAACTAAAAATCTCATTTGAAAGCTTCTAGAATGAGTTGAAGTTTCTTAAGTCTTAGAGCTGATTTTTCACGGAATCATTACTGAAAAAGTTCTAAATTATCGCAATTTTAGTTATGCAAAAAAAACTCTGATTTATACCTGAATTAGCGCTGGAAAATAGCGATCTCTGGTTACTATAGAAAAAGCGATAAATAAAGGTGGGACATCAACTCGGGTCAATTCAAAATAAGTTGATACAATTTGCCGTTTAATTCTATATGAGACAAAATATCTCGTTAGTTTTTACACATGATTCAGTTTGGCAGATATCAAACTACTCTAACTATATAAAAGAAGGTAGCAAGTATATAAATATTTTATAATATTGAGCTCAAGACCATCAATATCAGATGATATAAGAAGTTCTGTTTTAAAAATCAAAACTTAATTGGAAAAAAAACTAAGTCGAGTACAAACAATCCGTCATTTTCATCAAAATGGGAAGCAAAAAAAGGATGTTTGATTCTTTCAAATTTAGAAAATGTTCGCGTTCAATTGAGGATGACAACCCTAGCACTTATTACAAAAAGTGATTGACGTATATAAAGTCTTGATTGTGTCCACGATAACAAAATGCACCTCGCACACCAAAAAAATTTATGATAAACTATTTGGTGCTTACCCAGGTGATTTTAAAACATTTGCATCCACGCTCGGGACGGTTGCTTCAATTTTCAAAAAATTCAGTTTCTATTTTGGTAATACTCGAATACAGTGCTGATTTAAATTATCCGAACAAAACGAAAAAAGCTTGATATTTGACTGAGTTTTTCGCAAATGAAGCTAACTTCAGACAAATTTGATGCGGACCAATATGGTGCAATTTGTTCGCAGAAATCGGGCCAAAAAATTTACCCAAAAAACTAACAAAACTATGTCACTTTTTTCAATTACTGACAAAACTTTGTTACTGGAAGCTTTCGATGTACCTCAACAAAATTTATCAAAAGTTTGATCTCCAAAAATTTGCTCATAAACATGTTTCAACAAAACTGAGAAATATAAATCATTCTTAATTTTTTTTTTGGCTCTATAAGAAGTTTGCAATAAGCGATATAGTATTGTCAGTAAATGAATAAATAGGTTTGGAGTAACTTTTGAATGACTGATCAAAACCAAAAATGATCGTTTTTAGGGTAAACTTTTGGGTCCAAAATTTGCAAAACGAAAAGCCTTATATTAATTCAATTAAAGTTTTCAGCAAGATAAATCTTTATCGTTTTTTGTAAAATTTGAGAATTCAAGAAAAATGCGAGAAAAATGCGTTTTGGTTTTCAAATTTGTTTTTTCATTTTGTCCGGATAATTCAAGCCAGCACTGTATAATAACACGACTACTTGTGTCAATAAAACAAGAAGTGTGGCGATAAATATGGTTTCTTCGTATAAGTAGTACTTAATAAACTTAGAAGGGGCTCGGAACCTCCACAGCTTCTCTGTTATCAGACATGTTCTTTGTGTTGACCACTCCCCAATGACCAAACAATATTGCCTATTTTTGTAAAGAAAAATTATGCTTCAATTGAAAGTTTTAGGTGAACATATAATAAATGAACTAAAAAATTATTTCAGCTGTTATTTAAGCTGCATTTAAGATTGAATCCGAGTGATTTTCCAAATTTTGGAGTAAAACAATTTATTAGATTTTTTTTCACTTCAGACTATGCTAACTGCATAAAATTAGGCTTGAAAAAATGTTTACTGAAAAAAAAACAAATTGCAATCAATTTTGATATTTTGTAGAATTTGAATTTTGGTTTGAATACCTCCCGAACAGCCAAAAAACTGTAAATTAGTTTGAGTCGTCCAGGACTGAATGACCAATTGGCTTGCCGCCATTCAATTTAGAAAGATTTTGAAAGCGGAATGATTTACCGCGCCGACATATTTTGCGCTTACGTTTTGATCATCACAGATAAAATCTAAGAGCGCGCATCAATCAGTCCAGATTGTGGCCAAAATGGTTGTTTTTTAACACGTAATACTTTACTCAAAAAAATTGCTATTATCTTCTCGGGATTTACAAGTTGAAACTAGCGTTAAATTTGTCATGAAGACTTGTTCTGATTAAAAAACTACTTGAGCATATATATCCTTTAATTTATTCAAAATTGGACCCATATTTTGTTTTACAACCCACTTTAACTGAGAAAACCATGGCCTGAAACTATGAAGATAAGGAATAATTGAGCTATCAGTGCTTTCTATCTGCGTTGAAAACATTTCGATAATCGAACTTTAAATTTTGACTAACAACCCATTAAATATATTAACTTGAGTATTTCAATGTGTCATGTTCACAAACAGCAAATTTTTATATTTTCAAGAAATTTTTGCTGTTTTTTTGCTTCGTTTCAATTAAAGCAGCAGCACTGTTGCTTTTCAAAGCTGGTTAGAAATATACATAAAATAACTACTCAATGACCTAGAAATTTTTGCACATCTGGGTCCAAGTTTTGGCTCATTTCTTGACTTTTTGACAGTTTTGAAAGTTTTGATTTTGAAAACAAACGGGGTCAAGAAGCAATTTCGATTCGATCACAAACTCAAAATAGGATAGCCAGTTACTGTGCAACTAGCACAGAATGTTCCGTCCACAGTCTTAAAAAATACGACACATTTTTTTTTTTCAAATTAGTATCGTTGTTTCTGCGTGATGTGATAAAAAGACCTGAACAAAAGACTGAGACTTAAGCATAATTGACAGTCATAGTAGAACAATCAAAGTGAAAAAACAGTTTTTTGTACAAAAAAATTACTAGAAAAACAAAGAAAATGAAACAGTTTTTTAAATTTTCAAAAAAAATTTTCTTGAAATTTTTCAAATTTTGTTTCCGAAATTTTTAATCTTTTCTTGCATAATAGGGCGCTACAAACTCCAAGAGCTCAAAGTTGGCAGAATGAAAAACTTCAAACCGGATTTTCACGACACTGTTATTTATATGATTCATAGTTTATGTAAAAACTCTCAGTTGGCCGATAACTTGACCTTGATAAGCACAAAAGATGAACTGTGTCTGAACTACGGTTCAGTCGTAATTAAACGTTGTCTATCAACTAGTTGTCTTACACGGCTTCGATTGAGACTCATTGTTTATCGATCCATTCGGATTCGAGAATTAGATATTCATACTCACAGGTATAACATAGCGCAGTCAGCAGGATACTCCAAAAACCCACTAAATATTAATCCGTTTTGGGAGAAGGCGTCTGTCGAACCGCCATTTGAATGGCCCAAGTGGGCAGTAATTCTGGAGATGGCAGTATTCGCAAAGGACGGAATTGAGGTACGAAAATTTTTGAGAGCCAGACCACCACTTGTCGAACCTTCAAAACCTGAAATAACGGTTGAAACATAGGCACAGAAGAAAAACCGGGAGGTTCGAAATCAGCAGAAACAAGTTGGTTGGGAAAACCATATCATAAATGCTCGAGAGAAAGGAGTACTGTGCAATTCATACAGGTGGGACGAAGCAGACGCGAAAATCCGAAGCTACCTTTTTCTATGTTTAGCAGCTGAAGGACAAAGAAAAATTCAACAGAAAAGACCCAGTTTGGAACTACAAAATTTTACCACACAAGAACTCATGACGACACTGTGAGATATTGTCGTTACGAACAGAATAGTACCTTCGAAAAATTCAATTTGATTTGTCGGAAACAAAAGAAATCGGAGAGCTTTGAAAAATTTCATGCAGATATAGTAGAGTTAGCTTCACGAGCTGATTGTGGTGACTGCAAAGACGAGTGGATAAGAGACATGTTCACAGCGCAAATGAATAAGGAAAAAAATTGCAGAAGGCATACTAGCACAAACACGGAGTCCACAAGATGCCTACGAATATGCCACACATCGGGAAAAGGGCGTCGAACACAGTCGCACAATGAAGATAAATCCGTTCGGAGGACAAACTACAACAAAATAAGAACCGGTACACTATATAAACACACGTTGCCGCTACAATTACCCAAACAATCAAAACTCACAAAGAAGTCGGAACAACAACGGAAACATCCAAAAACCATGCTACAATTGCGGAATCATCTACAATCTTGTCCTGCCAAAGACAAGATTTGCTCAAAGTGTGCCAAACGAGGTTATTTTGCAAAAGTTTGTCGATCCACAAACGTTAATTACCCAGGAGATCGACAGGAACAACAACAGGAAGAAATTGAAACAGAAAGGCTGGAAACCGAAAACGACCCTGTGGCATTTGCTGAGTTCACCTCAAACGAGTACCGAGTATGGGACGAGTACCAAATAGACAAATTCTCGGTTATTGCAATCGCTGAATCCTTCGAGATAAAAAACACGATTACCTTGTCCGAAGATGGGCACATTGTTAAAATAAAAACAAACTCAGTAGAGCTATTCGCTATCGCCGATTCGGGTAGCCAAATGTCCTTCCTAAACGAAAAAACCGCACGGCGTATACAACAATATGACAAGTCAGCGTTATTCAAATGCATACCACCGGATGACACTGCCAGAAATCTGGCATGTTATAATGGTGAAACAATAAATCCGAACTGAAAACCGAAACAATAACTCCATAACAATTGAATCAGGAGGCTGGAGAATCCAGACAGCTCCGTTCATCATTGTAGATGACCAAAAAGCAAACATCATAGGACGAAACATATGACCACGAATAGTTATCAAGTTGATTCAAGAAAAGCAAAAACAGAGTATGCGAACAGGAGGAATCCGATCCAGAGATTAAACAATGGGTCAAAGATAACTTCCAACAACTGTGTATACGTATTGTAAAATCGAATAATCATATGACGAGAACCCAATTCAACAAAGATTTCAACCCATTTCAACAAAAAGGTCAATGTATCCCCGTGCACCTACAAGAACGAGTTGGAGGGGAATTAAACAAGCTGATGGACCAAAGTTATATTATCAAGTTAGATAGAAGTTCAGATCGACTATTTGTTAGCTCTATTGTTATAACAGTAAAAAAAGATCAAACAGTTAAACTCGCGGCAGACTCTACAAAATCAAGAAATTCATCCACAAAAACAAATATCAAATTCCCAATTTCGACTTACTACTGGACAATATCGCCAAAGTGATCAAATCAGACAAATCCAAACAATCGCTATTTTCGACACTCGATCTTCGCTACGCATACTCACAAATCCCTCTGGATAAGCCGAGCAGAGAACAATGTAGTTTCGGTCTTATTGGTGGCAACGCCACTGGGACATATCAATTCCAAGCAGGATTCTACGGACTCACGGATATGACAGCTGAATTTCAAAGAGCAACCGATCTAACCCTTACGAACTGTACTAACACTTACGCATACCTAGACGGTATATTGATCGCAACAAGAGGGTCTGTAGAGCTATACCGACAAAATTTACAAGCCGTCCAAACAAAATTAGACGAAGAAAACCTTGCGATATCATTGGATACATGTAAGTTCGCATGTAAACAGGTTGAGCGGTTAGCGTTTCACATTAAGAGCGAGGGAACAAAACCACTTACAAAAAACTGAGGCTAATGAAAAACTATCACCACCCAAAACTTTTAAACGGTTAAAATTTTTATGGGCTCCATACACCACCTCACACAATATATACCAAAATTAGAAGAAACTGCTGCTGCCTTACGCCCACTGCTGAAAAAACAGAAAAAAAAACAAACCAATTGACTGGTCACTAGAACACAATATAACTTTTAAATTCATACTAAAATTAGTAGCTAAAATAATACAAAATAAACATTCTGAGCAACATCGTGACACTCGCATCGTATCCGATGCATCTACCACAGGATTACGGGCTGCACTAGAACAAAATTCACCAGAAGGTTGGGTTGCCGTAGCTTAGGTATCACGTTTCTTGAACTCCCTTGAGGAAAAGTTTTCCGTAAACGAACTAGAACTATTAGGGGTCGTGTGGGCAATTGAACATTTAAATAATCTATATGGAAAGCACTTTACAGTCCTTACAGACCACCAAGCTTTAATCAGCGCTCTAAACGCAAGCGAACGATAAAAAAAAAGCCAAAGTCGGCTCACGCGCTAGATCGACCGATTGATACCATTTCATTTTGACATCAAACACCTTACGGGGAATAAAATGGGTCTAATGGATTATACGTCCCGAAATCCAGTTGGATTGCCGATACCCCCTAGCGAGTTCGATGAGCAATTTGTTGTAGCATCAATTAGCGCACTCATAAATAACCTCGAATTGATTGACAATGTCATTCTAAATAATCTGGCCAATCAAAACAAAGCGCCGTTTGGGCTGATCAAAAAGCGCGCGAAAAAAATGGTTATTGGATGCTACTTCAAACATTCAACTAAAAACAAAACATTCCAAACATTCCGCAAGCGGTCAATTGCAAATTCACAACACAAATCAGTTTCACTCAAAATCTGCTCATAAACAGTCAGTTCTCTCGCAATCAAAAAAAGCCACAATACCAGCCAGGCTGCAGAAGTTCAATTAACACAACCTCAGTAAACATAATTCAACCAACGAGAACGAAAATGAGCCACAAACCAGAGACAAAAGGGAAATTGGGACAAAACGGAAAATGAGCCGCCAACCAGAGAAGAAAGGGAAAATTACAAAATCTCCGGATCAAGAATCCCACATCCCCTTAACAAGACCAGTCCAGGATGCAAGGGAACTACTATCGCAGAAAAGAAAGAAGAGATGCGAACGAAGTCAATTTTTCTTTAAAAAATTATATTCGGGGACACCACCACCTCAGGAAAAGCAATCATAACAACCAAACAAAAGGAAATCAATTTGAAAACTACACGAGCCGCCCAAACGGAAACGCCAACAACAACAAAAGCTACACAAACAAACAAACAACATCTGATAGGAAAGAAGACACAGAAGAAATCTGTGTTAGCCGCTTGGATCCCAACATATGCATACAGGAAGAGAAAACACACAATGTGAAACCACCAACAATGACAACAACTTCACAGTTAGAAGCCAGCCATTGCATGCTCACGGAGCGACTGGTCGCGATATTGGAGAAGGCCACGAGAATCCGAGGAGGACACACCACTTTTCAGGCAAAGGTTACAACGGGTCCTGGGCGTATCTTTCATTGCTGCTGCCACAAGGATGGACCGGAATCTACGCCCACTGATGAATTTTGGGCCCATTACGCCCACTGATGAAAAGAGAGACTGGGAAGCCATTAAAGCCTCTTACGGACAATACTGGCACACTATAAGAAACAGACTACATGTCAGGAAGGACTGTTTAGTGATTAATGAAAGGATCGTCATCCCTACACAGTTACGACAGACAGTGCTAGACAGTCTTCACTTGACCCATCCAGGATCGGCTGCCATGTTGCATTTGTGTCAACATGTCTGGTTTCCACACATCCAACAGTCCATTGTGCAAATGGCACAAAACTGCAAACACTGCACTGAACAAGGTAAAAACTTATAACCCATTATATGAAAAAAAAATCATTCCGAATGGAACCAGTGGTAAAATCTAACTAGGAATTTCAATAAGATTTTGCAGGGCCTCTTCCGGACGAATTAAATAGGAACGCCTACATTTTGGTTGCAATGGATTGTTGGTCAAAATTAATCGCTCCAGTAGACTATCATAGAGCAATAGGGGTACTAAAGAGAATGATACAAACATTAAAACGCAGGTTAGCGATGATGAAAATCGATAAAACAAAGACACCATACAAACTCGCTTCTGATGTGGCTGAAATTATTAAAACATTGGGAATAACACCGCATGGCGTCACAAAAATGTCACCATTTGAGGCACACATGGGCCAAAAACCAAACACCCCTCTTTCAAATGTACCAACTAGTAGTTCACCTAATAGCTTAAGCTGGGAAAGCGCAAAACATCTTACGGAAAGAATCTTACAAGGCCGCCAATACCTGTAGAAATAATGCATGACTTACAACGGTGGTCGGAAGATGAAGTATTTATCAGGAAGAAAAAAACCAAATCAAAATCACAAATGCCAAAGAACTTTCAAAATGCGAACTCTCCGACACAACAAAACACAGGTTCAAACTCAAAAATTATAGAAATTGCCAAGATAGGTTATATGCAAGATATAAAGGGGTACAAGCAATAGTAGACAAAAACGCAAAAAAAAATTGTATAGACCAGCAGGTAGCTTGGAAAACGATTAGACTAGCAACGAAGGTCAAAGATCCAAAAACATTCGAACAAATTTAAAAAAACCATAGACGGGAAAATTCTAACATATACTCAACACACCGCATGGGTACAAACACTCGGAAAGCAACCGAGACTATTAAGAATTAGCGGAGCCGCATTTGTTGCTAGCCCTTCATTATACGGACCGTGTAGGCCCTCTCGGCTCAGTGATTACGTCGCGTATAAATCCGCACGGAGATCAAGAATATGCCTACATTTTTTAGACATCGAGAATCCTACTGCTCCTCAACACCCGATGTTCAGAGAGGACGAAATAACAGGCCTACCAGTGAAACTGACTCGCCAAGAAAAAATGACAAGCCAGGCACACCAAAATAGCCCGACAAACAAAGGCCAAAGCGGCGGGGAAACGAACATGCGGGCGCCCAACACACAAATTCACAAATTACAGAAAACAAGCGGAAGAAGTCTGCGAACGGATGACAAGGTCGGAAAGTCAACAGATACCAATACTCGGGAGAAACCAGCATCCAGTTATTCAGACAATGACGATCAGTCGTCAACCTCCTCAGAAGACATTGCACCATCACCTAAGAGGCAAAATCAAAACGTACGCCACCCACAATTACAACGGTACTACAACAAAAATAAACAAGGAACCGCCAATCGGCGCTGTCAACTGCATTCGGGAATCCCGTACCGATTAACATAATAAATGACAAGAAGAATGAAGGACAGAAATCTTTCTGGTTCGAAATTGACTCGCCGCCAGATAAACAAAAAACGGAAAAAGATCAGAGCCTAAAATCGCTCATAAAAGAAATGGGATTCACAGAGAAAACACCACAATACCAAGCCTGTGTCAAATTCATCGAAGCCATTAGTCCGAAAAACAGAAAAAATCAAACAAATATAGTTGACCTAACTTCACCAACAGAAGACGAAACAATCGAAAAAAACAACGATATTTCATTTATAAAGGACAAAGACATTCAGAAAGAAGGTGAGACGTAAAAGAAAGACGAAAAATTACGGGAAGACGAGGAACACGAGAACAATGGGGAGGACATCAACAGAGATGGAAAAGAACCAGAAGTGTGGGGAATCAGAAGTCCTACGGGGACTATAAAACTCAAATCCAAAAAGTTCTAAAGGGACTCTAAAACTCAAACATTCAAAATAGTCGTTTAAAAATTTCTTGCTGATGGGAATGTCATCCGGCCTGGATCGATAAACTGAGATATATATATATGAAACTCATGCTTGATGGTGGGCTTTAGTGGGGATGAGTTTGGGCGTTTGCTTGGTAAACGATAATTTCAAATTTTTTTCATGAAATTGATATGTTCGGGCTCAGATGCATCAAAACTATTCATATCAGGACAAAGCCATGAAGTTCCTTCTGCTCTTTTAACAGTCCGGAGGAATTTTTAAATTTAAAAATCGATAGTATTCAAATTTTTCTTATTTTAGGTTATTTATTTCTCCACAAGCTACGTAACCTACAAAATGATTTGATTTTGCGTATGTTATTAATGCAAGCAAATTTTCATAATCCCTGTGTGGAGATCACAATGAAAGTTAGCGATAAAAAAGTTTGAAAAAAACAGCAATTGCGATCGATTAATTATCAATGTTCCTAGCCACAATAGCAGATTTTATCGATAAATTATTGCTAATCTGGCTAATTTTTAGCGATGAAACAGCGATAAAGAACTTAACAATATGAGAAAAAATAGTGAACTACCGGGTTCGATCCCGCAGCTATCAGCATTGTAAACATGTAAGCTTCCTCTGCTGCATCAAGCCTTAGATATACTCAAACTAAAGGGCTTATCAACTAAAAATCTCATTTGAAAGCTTCTAGAATGAGTTGAAGTTTCTTAAGTCTTAGAGCTGATTTTTCACGGAATCATTACTGAAAAAGTTCTAAATTATCGCAATTTTAGTTATGCAAAAAAAACTCTGATTTATACCTGAATTAGCGCTGGAAAATAGCGATCTCTGGTTACTATAGAAAAAGCGATAAATAAAGGTGGGACATCAACTCGGGTCAATTCAAAATAAGTTGATACAATTTGCCGTTTAATTCTATATGAGACAAAATATCTCGTTAGTTTTTACACATGATTCAGTTTGGCAGATATCAAACTACTCTAACTATATAAAAGAAGGTAGCAAGTATATAAATATTTTATAATATTGAGCTCAAGACCATCAATATCAGATGATATAAGAAGTTCTGTTTTAAAAATCAAAACTTAATTGGAAAAAAAACTAAGTCGAGTACAAACAATCCGTCATTTTCATCAAAATGGGAAGCAAAAAAAAGGATGTTTGATTCTTTCAAATTTAGAAAATGTTCGCGTTCAATTGAGGATGACAACCCTAGCACTTATTACAAAAAGTGATTGACGTATATAAAGTCTTGATTGTGTCCACGATAACAAAATGCACCTCGCACACCAAAAAAATTTATGATAAACTATTTGGTGCTTACCCAGGTGATTTTAAAACATTTGCATCCACGCTCGGGACGGTTGCTTCAATTTTCAAAAAATTCAGTTTCTATTTTGGTAATACTCGAATACAGTGCTGATTTAAATTATCCGAACAAAACGAAAAAAGCTTGATATTTGACTGAGTTTTTCGCAAATGAAGCTAACTTCAGACAAATTTGATGCGGACCAATATGGTGCAATTTGTTCGCAGAAATCGGGCCAAAAAATTTACCCAAAAAACTAACAAAACTATGTCACTTTTTTCAATTACTGACAAAACTTTGTTACTGGAAGCTTTCGATGTACCTCAACAAAATTTATCAAAAGTTTGATCTCCAAAAATTTGCTCATAAACATGTTTCAACAAAACTGAGAAATATAAATCATTCTTAATTTTTTTTTGGCTCTATAAGAAGCTTGCAATAAGCGATATAGTATTGTCAGTAAATGAATAAATAGGTTTGGAGTAACTTTTGAATGACTGATCAAAACCAAAAATGATCGTTTTTAGGGTAAACTTTTGGGTCCAAAATTTGCAAAACGAAAAGCCTTATATTAATTCAATTAAAGTTTTCAGCAAGATAAATCTTTATCGTTTTTTGTAAAATTTGAGAATTCAAGAAAAATGCGAGAAAAATGCGTTTTGGTTTTCAAATTTGTTTTTTCATTTTGTCCGGATAATTCAAGCCAGCACTGTATAATAACACGACTACTTGTGTCAATAAAACAAGAAGTGTGGCGATAAATATGGTTTCTTCGTATAAGTAGTACTTAATAAACTTAGAAGGGGCTCGGAACCTCCACAGCTTCTCTGTTATCAGACATGTTCTTTGTGTTGACCACTCCCCAATGACCAAACAATATTGCCTATTTTTGTAAAGAAAAATTATGCTTCAATTGAAAGTTTTAGGTGAACATATAATAAATGAACTAAAAAATTATTTCAGCTGTTATTTAAGCTGCATTTAAGATTGAATCCGAGTGATTTTCCAAATTTTGGAGTAAAACAATTTATTAGATTTTTTTTCACTTCAGACTATGCTAACTGCATAAAATTAGGCTTGAAAAAATGTTTACTGAAAAAAAAAACAAATTGCAATCAATTTTGATATTTTGTAGAATTTGAATTTTGGTTTGAATACCTCCCGAACAGCCAAAAAACTGTAAATTAGTTTGAGTCGTCCAGGACTGAATGACCAATTGGCTTGCCGCCATTCAATTTAGAAAGATTTTGAAAGCGGAATGATTTACCGCGCCGACATATTTTGCGCTTACGTTTTGATCATCACAGATAAAATCTAAGAGCGCGCATCAATCAGTCCAGATTGTGGCCAAAATGGTTGTTTTTTAACACGTAATACTTTACTCAAAAAAATTGCTATTATCTTCTCGGGATTTACAAGTTGAAACTAGCGTTAAATTTGTCATGAAGACTTGTTCTGATTAAAAAACTACTTGAGCATATATATCCTTTAATTTATTCAAAATTGGACCCATATTTTGTTTTACAACCCACTTTAACTGAGAAAACCATGGCCTGAAACTATGAAGATAAGGAATAATTGAGCTATCAGTGCTTTCTATCTGCGTTGAAAACATTTCGATAATCGAACTTTAAATTTTGACTAACAACCCATTAAATATATTAACTTGAGTATTTCAATGTGTCATGTTCACAAACAGCAAATTTTTATATTTTCAAGAAATTTTTGCTGTTTTTTTGCTTCGTTTCAATTAAAGCAGCAGCACTGTTGCTTTTCAAAGCTGGTTAGAAATATACATAAAATAACTACTCAATGACCTAGAAATTTTTGCACATCTGGGTCCAAGTTTTGGCTCATTTCTTGACTTTTTGACAGTTTTGAAAGTTTTGATTTTGAAAACAAACGGGGTCAAGAAGCAATTTCGATTCGATCACAAACTCAAAATAGGATAGCCAGTTACTGTGCAACTAGCACAGAATGTTCCGTCCACAGTCTTAAAAAATACGACACATTTTTTTTTTTCAAATTAGTATCGTTGTTTCTGCGTGATGTGATAAAAAGACCTGAACAAAAGACTGAGACTTAAGCATAATTGACAGTCATAGTAGAACAATCAAAGTGAAAAAACAGTTTTTTGTACAAAAAAATTACTAGAAAAACAAAGAAAATGAAACAGTTTTTTAAATTTTCAAAAAAAATTTTCTTGAAATTTTTCAAATTTTGTTTCCGAAATTTTTAATCTTTTCTTGCATAATAGGGCGCTACAAACTCCAAGAGCTCAAAGTTGGCAGAATGAAAAACTTCAAACCGGATTTTCACGACACTAGAAAAAATGTTGGGAATTTTTTAATGTGGTTCGAATCACGACTGAAAAGCCTTTATTATTATATATCACTCAATTCAGTCCGATGATTATTTGTGGTACCTGGTTTTGAGTGGAAAACAAAAAAAAAGAAAAATATTACAAACCCGAATATAAAGTTCCTCCCCATTTTCAATGGTCAGAACAATAACCCAACTTTGATCGAGGACAAAGGTCAAAAGAAACTCAGTCAAAACAAATGCCAATGTATGGCTCCTTTCAACTAATAAATTGGTTTTTGTAAAATATAGATGGTCTCCAAATTGCAATTTGAGCAAGATGATCGCGTAAACAAAACTTTGCCAGAGGGTTGCAACAACCAACGGTAATTTAAGAATAGTTATTTACCGCAACCTAGTAAAACTTCAAAGGAATCACTTCAGGATTTTCTGATCTAGAAGTTGCCGGGGAATAAAACAGGCTTAAGTTATTTTCCAGTCCGAGAGCTTACTAATTTTAAAATCACCAATTTCTGTTTTTCTTTCAAGCTAATCAACAATTTTCCTTAAAATTGTTTTTAAAGTGGTTATCTTTTTGAAACGTAATGATCGATTGCACGCTTATCAGCACTCGAAACATCTGATCTGGGTCAATAATTTGTCTCAAATATGTAAAGTTGGATAATGGTTAAATGCGCTAAATCAGCTGAGTCCGCGAATGGGTCAACACCCCCACACTTTCATCTAATGAACCAAAACTCTGTAAATAAGTAGCCAATTCTCGTCCAAATAGCACAAAGAGATCAGACCACATTTAACAAAACTTAAAAAAAAACATTTGCTTCTCTCAAACTTATCTGAAAGTTTTGTGCTTGGTTTGATGAGAGGAAAATTTAAAAGTAAGAATTGACTACAATTGTTTTCACAAAAAATTAAACAATAAATTAATTTAAGTAACTAAATGGGAAAAAATCGTTTTTATTAAAATTTTTTGCAGTTAAAAATTTTAATTTTAATAAAAATTAAATTTTTTAAAAATCTTTTGTTGAAAATGTAGATTTTCAATGCAGTAAATTCTATCAAAAATGATCTTAATTTTACAAAGTTTATCAAGAGAGTGTTTTCAGAGATCGACCGAAGGTGACATACAGCGCCGAAGGCCGGTACCTGCCGGATAGCACCAAAGGATGACAGATGATTGATGGCTTAACGACTGAGAAACTTACATGAACTGATTTAGCACCAACGTTTTTTTTTCCAGCAAAGCGCTACTTGAAACTTCTAAAACGAGTTCTACCATATAAAAATAAATTTGACGGCCTAATTAAAAATTATTTTCATTAAACTTAATAGCTCGCTTTCCTTGCTCGAAATCCGGCTAAAAACAAAAATGTTCAAACTGTTTTTCTCGACCCTGAAACCGACCCTGAACACTTTTTTTAAAACTCAAATCAAGACTGAAAGGGCTTCAATAATTACATACTTGACCCGGTTCATTCTGATGAAAATTTTTGGTATCTCATTTTGTGTAAAGAAGTAAGAAATAAAACGTAAACAGATCCGAAGACAAAGTTCCTCCATAATTTCAGTGGTCGGAGCTAAACCGAAATTCCAAAATCCGTTTTTCTTACACATTTTGCCAAAATTTTGAGAAAAGCGCATAACAAGCACGAAAGCCTACATTTGGAGGCAATCAATAGATTTAGAAAAAGTCAATTCCGCTTGCCGTCTTGGTGTTTTTTCACTAATTGATTCTTGCGGCATTTAATCTAGTAGCACTATAGAGGTGAAACAATTTCTGGTTTATTTGCCAGACGGTTTTCTCGCCATTGGGACTATGTATTTTACAATTTGATAATCTGTTCACGCTTTTTCTTTTTTGCGCCTTATGAAAAAATTATTCAGCAAACAATAATTCGCACTATCAATTGGCGATTTAGTTCAATGGAAAACACTTTTGGTGATACTATATTTTGTAAATATTCGAAAATAGACCATTTAAAATTAATGATCTTGTTTTGAGCATGGTATTTATTTAGGGGGTCGGTTTTGACCAGCGTAACACTATAGATAAGGCAACGAATGATAGCTCGTGCCAAATTGACTTCATTTTTTCTATCAATTTCAGGTTAAAAACACCATGCAGCTCATTTCAGCTATAGCTTACTTCTTATTCGATATAGCGCTAAAAACCACTGAGCTCCTCATACCTTTACTTATAATCCCTCTTCTCTTGTTAAGCTCAGTCAATTTTTTCTTCCTTTTTGTCTGAACGGAAAGAATTTCACATAGCTATTTAGCGGGGAATTAAAAAAATCGCCGTGACCAGGCGATTTTGTTCAAATGAGGAATAATTTTTCCCCCACGCCGGATTTGCAAGGAAAGCGGGAATCGTGGTTTTTTCCGCTACCTTGTAGTACCTACATACATTTGCTTGCCATGTCTTCTATTTTCAGCAGAGGAAGACATACATAATTGCAAATCATCCGTATATGCTTCCGATACACTACCGTTTTGCGTGGCGCTACTGCAGGCTGTAAGGGAAATTTAAAAAATAGAGCTAGTGCTGCAAACCGAACCACAGGTGAGCCTAAAGTCAGACAAATGAAAGTTCACGGACATTGGCCTTTAAATTATCTTGTATTACAATTCAGAACTTTTCTTCATAGGCAAATGATACGACCTGTGTTTTTTTCTAAAATATTTGTTAAAAATAGTTTGGAGTTTTGGCGTAAAACAAAGTTGGATGCTTTTTTTAATTCTAGGACATTGTTAATTAGAGCAGCAATTTTTTGTTACCCTTTTTCTGTTAGTTGTGATATCTATGTTTAGCCATCATCCCTGAAAAGGTTAAAAGTGAAAGGCCCGTATTGGCAGTATTGGCATTGTTTTGCGTTCTGACAT
>NW_026971004.1:0-2500 GCF_963678635.1 Symsagittifera roscoffensis
GAATATTAAATTTTAAAGTTGGCGCTACTTTGAAAACCTACAATTAAACCGCGGAAATTGACCCGAGAAGCGGAATGTTTGCGACATTGTGGAACTTTGAAGTCGCGCCGTTTAGCCGTTGGCGCGACGAATAACAGAGTTTTCGCGGTCCAGCGCGACTTTAAAATTCAGATGGAACATTGACCACGTAGGTCGACTTAAGTTGCGGGCCTCAGTTAAGATTATTTTTGACTGATTGTTTTGAAAAATTTGAAAAAGCTAACCTGATCCATTTCATCGGGGTACAAGCATATTTTGGCCATGACAGATGCAGTATTTGGTAGATTGTAGTGGCAATTTTGTTCGATAAATTGATAGTCGTCTCCTGAAGACCTCAGCTCTAGCGACTCCAGGTAGCTCTTTTGGTCAAGTTTTTCTTCTGAAAAATTAATTTAGAGCTTAAAAGTGTTCTCTTTTTTACGATATAAAAAAAACTCATTTATGCAGTAATTTTCCCGCGCCTCCTACAATTTGATCAGAGCAGTAGCGGATTTAGGGGGAGGGCAAGGGGGGGCGGACACTTTTCTTCAGGGATTCGACCCCTGCCGACCCAAAGGGTCCCCCCTTTGTACTATTTTGAGATATCCATTTTTGGATGACTGACCTTAAAATTTTTCTAAAGGCGCCTTTGGCGCCAATGTATACTAATTTTGAGGTGGAAGCGCGCGCCGAAAAAACGCTATTTTTTGGTCGAAATTTTCCAAAAAGTGCCTAAAAACGCCTTTGTCTGCCTTTTTTCAAAACTTGGCCTGCGGCACACAATTGTTGGTCAAATTACGGTCCTTATAGTGATTTGAGAGAGCTCAGAAAATTAGTTTGGTCGGCCTAAAAAAAAGTCGACAAAATTTACAATTTTTTTTGAAAATCTGCCCCGCCCCCCTCGAGAAATTCCATGATCCGCGCTTGGTTCAGAGGGATATTTTTGATAGATTCCTATAATCCTACCAATAACATAAACCAATTCACGCTGTCTACCAAAACACCATGCCAATAATCAACAAACCTCTGAAAAACACGACTGTGGTCGCTATCAGAATTTGTGTCGTAAAATGCGATTTTACCGACGTTATATTTTGCCTGTCGTTTCAAAATTTTCATGATTCACTCAATTGGATGCTGGTAATGATTTAAAATTACTTACCGTGTTTTGGACCGAAAACGTATTTCACTGTGATCAGTATGTCTCTTGAATTTGGCAATTGGTTGACTTCTCCCCAATATGGTATACGAAAATACACAATAAAAACTAAGAAAACGCCAATCGCGATCAATTTTAATTTTAAAGGTCTCATTCTTCTGTTAGTTTGAACGCCAAAAATGCAGGATTACCAGCACTAACCAGTTTGTGTTCATTTGCTGCTCGTTAATTTTGTTACTTTTGAACAAAGCTCTCAAAAAAAATTTAAAATGCCGTGAAGCATGTACAAACATGTTGGTAATGTAGCAGTATTAAGGCAACCGCGTATTCATACTCGTCAGTAAGCAGACAAGTAGTTTATTAACCAATCAAGGGAGAAAATAATCATAAATAATTGTTTATTTCGTAAGTTTGATTTCTCATCTCGATTCTGATTGGTTAATATGGTCTTTGTCTGCTTACTGACGAGTATGAATACGCGGTTGTCTAAATACAGACCGCACTCCAAACTTGTTGTACCATAAATTGACAGAAACGAAAATTACTGAGCGAAATATTTTCACAAACCCAATTGTTCTCAGCGAAAATCAGAATTGTTTTTTTTTCTAAAACCGCGGTCCTGCAACAACCTTGTGCAATTGTCACCTTAGCTCTGATCAAATATAAAGACAGAATTAGCATCATTGAATCTTACAGTGTGCAGAATTTTAGCATTATTGAATCATATCAATGGAACAGTACTGATTCAAGACAATATCTGAATTAATTTCAGATATTCATTCAGCAAAAACAGGTCTGTACAAAGGATCGAACTTACAATCTGTCGCTCCAAAGCCAACATCTTTTATAACAATTTTCACTGCTTAGTTTTGCGCAGAACGTCTTGCGCAGAGCATATTTTAGATCGCAGAGAAAAAATAAAAAAGCCTAAGCTTACATTTAAGGATAGAAAATGATTTTCGTTAATTTCACAATGAATAGTTAATAGTGAAACCATGGCTCTTCAATCATCGTTTTTTTTGCAAAATTGTAATACGTTGGAATATGTGAGCATACATGGCTCAGTGTTATCTCCGTCTGATCTATTTTTACAGTTCTGGAGTTCTAAGAAAAGCTGTAATAAAGCTGATGCAGTACTGACTTACTCTGGGACGTCGTCTGAAAATCACAAATCTGTTCTTCAAAACAGTTATATTATAAACTAAGTATACTTTCATTATTGGCTCGGTACCTAATAATGTAATCTAATTTCATGTCTTTAACTTTGATTTCATTGCAAGTTTTTGAGCCTCAAGAGAAAGAGGAAGCATTTAACTACAGTTG
>NW_026971004.1:7500-17108 GCF_963678635.1 Symsagittifera roscoffensis
TGTTTTTTGACACAAGGGACAATCCTCGGCCTACCAGCTTGTTAAAACAATTATTAAATGGTACTGTTTTTCGGACTGTTTTGTATCGGACTGTTTTTTCGTTCATTTTCATAAATTTCCGGACTGTTTTATTTTGGAATGTTTTGTATGGCACTGTTTTGTACAGACACGGTTTTCTTGTAGATACAAAAATTAAGTTTCAAACTATAAATTTTAAAATTTGATAATGATATTCAAAATCTGAGTTTACGCTTCGCTCTACTTCTGTCATTTTCACTTAAAAAACGACGTCATTTAGAACCAGTAATTGAAGTGTCCGTCTCAAAATTCAACGCGACCGCTCTCAAAGTCACCATTGAGGGTAATGGAGGCACGTTCGCCACGGGATCCTTGACAATCAAGAACTCCCCGAAGACAGAAACTTTCTCTCCACAAAATCTTCCCCTCATTGTCACAGATTTGAACGTGGAAAATGACACGTACTCAATGACAGTTCAGGTCACTTTGTCTGGAGAACAGTTGTGTGGGGTCGCCCCACCAACCACCAGTGATGCAGTGTTTATTGAATACTATGCAGGTAAGTGTAAGGTTTCGCCCAACCCACGCTCTTTTTGATGGGTTGGATAATCGAAATAAAGAGACAAATTCAACATTTTGAGCTTTCAGGGTCAGGTTTTAAGTCAAATTGTTGTTATGCCGCTAATACGGTCGGACCAATCTGTTTTTAACTCATTTAGTACAATTTTTTTGGGTTTAATATTTCCATATAATTTTCAGGGAAGTTATTAAGAATAATTGTACCTTAAAAAGACAAAAGAAGCCAACAATTTTTAGGCTATGGTTTATTTGCGGAAGATCAGAAATGTGGGTTGAGCTATACAGAGCCATGTAGCAAGTACCACGGTATAAGTATCTTCCAGTGTAGAGACAAATGTAACACCAATGAGATCCCCGCAGGATGTGCTGCTCCAGCAGACACCCAGTGCAACTCTTTCTCATACCGATCCGACGGGGCTACAACCACCAGGTATAGCCAGTTTAAGGCTCTTTTCCTTTTCAACACCCCCCCCCCCCCCCACTTCACACAAGCATCGCTTTATGGTGTAACGAGCAAGTTTTACAATGTTAAGTATGACCAAATATGTTTTTATGGCCTAATCAGTCCGTGTGCCAATTTTTACTTCAAAAACCAACAATGTGAACAAAATTGCAACTCGTAAAGTTTTGCAGGTGGGGGAAAGGGAAAAAGAGCCCAGTTTTTAATTTTATTTTCAGATCACTGAGTGGGGAAAGTAACTTTTTAATCAGATGAAGTTTTTCAAGCAAACTCTGATATCACAATGCCGAGTCGCAACAGATTGAAGATACATCAAATGAAGCCTTTTCAACCGTAATTCAAGCTGCACTATTTAAATGTTTATTTGATATAGAAGCAAAAATCACATTTCATTACCAAATAAATTCGGTACATTTACAACTTTAACAGGGCCACTATACGGGCTTTAACAACCCAACTTGTAGTGGCCATTAGTATCTTACACAAATCAAGTTGAAATAACATTTTAGCCAAAAATCATCGGTTTTAAACGTATGATCAAATAAATGCATCAACCAAGAGTCAGAAATATATTTCGGGCTTTGATCTAGTGTTTTATCTACGTTTTAATTGCGCAGAGTCTAGGAAAATTATCGAGTTTTCTCCAAAATTTGTGAAATTGTTATGCTAACTAGCTGAAAAAAAAGATCATAAAATGTTTGAACGCTATAATCTGGAAAAGACAGCAATACGATCTTATTTTTTTCTGTTAAACCTTGTTCGGAAGATAATTTTTTAGCATACAAAATTATTTTCAAATTTCGTTTGTTGGTACATCCATAAACAAGAACTCCATATGAAATAACTGCTGCAACCTACCCAGGGTAAAGTTTGAGTAAGTAAAATTCAGCCAAGGAGTAATAAAAAATTAACCAAGGATTGGACTTTAGCTGAAAGTTTCCCAATTTCAGTGACGCAACAAGTGCGGTAGTGTCAGCAAAAAAGCTGGTTTTAGTTTGACTTTGCGTTGATGTCATTTATGTTAAGTAGAAAGAAAGGTCCAAGAACGGAGCCTTTTGGCACGCCGCAACTCAATATGCGGATACGTGACGCACTTTGATTTTTTACTTTTTACTGTTTTCTGCTAGTCAAATAACTTTTTAACAAAGACCTGATTTCTCCCTGTATCCAATATTTTCTTGTTTTAAGAGCAAAAATTCATTATTGACTGACAGTGGCAAAGTTATGCGTACAACAATAAAAAGAGCCAATTCAATTAATTTTTTATAATTTTTTGAACTAACTCTGAAACCGAACAGCTTTTCTATAATTCCAACTGTTTTTTTTTATAATATAAAAATATCATATTATTTAATGAAGAAAAGCATTCGTTGATAAATTAACCTCTCCAATATTTTGATTATTTTTGACTACTTGATTGAGAACTGGATGGATAGTTTTCAAAACCCTTTTTATACAAGTCAACTACTTCGGCTAGCATAATGCCATCGGGATAGTTTTCCTTATAACAACACTGTTAAGATTTAGGCTTATTACTCGCTATTGACTGGTGCACACTTTTTAAAATTTTGTTAGATATACAGTCAAAAACAACAGAATTTTCAGGTTCTAAATGTTTTAAAAATTCCGACTCGATCAGTCAGTTCATTACACAAGTGGAGCTATGATCGTTGATAAAATTGGGTTGGGGTCAGAAATTGACATTGATGAACCAAGTTTTTGGTACGAAAAATCTTTCATCCTTCAATTGATCACAATTGAATTGGTTTTCGATATTTTCTCTACTATTCCAAACTAACTTGACTGAACTTATGCGATCGACCAAATCGCAGCTAGCTAGAACAAGGGGTCTTTCTGAATGTTGCTAAGACTTTCCTATTCTTATTCAACAGACAAAGTTTCTTTCACTCGTAAATAGGTATATTATTTCAAATATAGAGGACACACATCAATTTTATATCAAGAGACATTGGGGTATGGATTGATAGTTATCGAGATATAGATTTGAGATTTTGGTTATTAGGATGGTTGGGGGTCTCAGTATGAGAGTGGTAGTGAGATTTGAGAAAGTGATGAAGTGATGTTTGGTATATTTTCGCTTGGCTTATATACCATAGATTTTGATATTTTCAACATTCCATCTGTTGGTTAAACCAATCAGAAAGAAACAACACATGCTGTAATGTTTGCTTTTGGTGATATTTTATCAACCGAGCAAACACATAATTTCAAGTCAGAACATGTGGTAAAAGTTTAAGAATTATGTTTCTGATTTCAAGTCAGAACATATGGTAAAAGTTTTAATAATTGTGTTTCTGATTTCAATTCAGAACATCCAACCATCTTATAGGGTGATTGTTAAACGGTGATACCCGTTGACAAAAAATTTAAAAGCATAATATAATTTACAAAACATCAAAAAAGTTTTAATAAAGTTTGCGTAAAGTTTTTATTCTGATTTTGGTAGTTTGTTCGTATAGTGGCGGCTTGTAGTGTAGTCGGTTGATGGATGGCTGGTTGTAGTCGGTTGAGAAATGGCTGCTTGTAATCGGTTGAAGAATGGTTGTTTGTAGTGTATGTGCATGTTGAGTAGAGCAGTGGCGGCGGCCAAATCACAGCTGGATACTTTTGAGAAATATAACATCAAATACAATTTTTCAATTTTGGTTTAGCGAATATACTGATCAGCAATACTGGACTATAATTGTAGAAGCATACATACTTTGTAAAATGGCGGCGGCCAAATCACAGTTGGAGTTAAAAAATAAAAAGAACGGAGGTTAATAGATAGTCTTGAATGTAATAGTTTCCTTCCACCTGGGTTTTTAGGCTCAGATATTTAGTGCTGAGATCCTTATTTTTTCCCGGAGCACTGTTATGGTTTTCTGCATTTGATTGATGCGATTTAAATCGTTTATGTAATTATTTTGCACTTGATCCGTGTAGGAGTCAAGGATTGGAGTCTGCATTTGGGCAGTTATAAAGGCTGCAGGAACACAATTATGTTGATGGGGGAGTTGTGGATTAACCAGACGGTATGCACCGTTACCGTTTTGGTAAGGGTGATAGGTGTCTATCTTAAAGCGGTTAATAAAAGGAGAGAGTGCATAATTTAGACTGGTGTCAAAATTTGGTGGTTTCCTGGGGCTGAGGTTTTGTCCCTTTTTGACTTGAATCGCGATTTTTGATTCAAGTTGTAGAGAGTTTGTGGATTGGTGAACTATTACAGTTTCAGATTCTATGTTTTTCCTAGTTGAAGAAGAGGGGAGAATTTTGAAAGGTCCGACAATTGCTTTTCTCTTTTGAATGCAATTAGAAGTTTTCACTTTAGGAATTTTAAATTTGGTATTCAATTTTGGTTGATTAATCGGGTTGATTATTTTGGATGGCATTTCCATAGGGTCATTTAGAGACAGAAGGTTTTCGAAATCGAGCAAATCTTCTTCAAGTGAAGTGTGAAGAAGATCAGTGGGCATATCCTAAAACATAGAATAAATTAGACCGGTACAGCGGGTCGATTATTGTAATCAACTAGTTGGAGTCTAGGATAAATTTTATCCTAATTTTCGTTTTCAGAATCCTCTTGTTGAGGTGCCTGAGGCCTATGATCAAGCTCAATATTTTGATCATTCTCATTTTGAGCGAATATTGAAGTCACTATAGAAGTGAAAAGTATATTGTAAGAGGCGGCTAACATAATTTCTCCGAAATGAAGAGTTCGGCCGGTTAGTTTGTGTATGTGTAATACTTTTATTACAAATACAAGAGCGTCGAGTATAAACTTGACGAAAAGGAAAGAGGCGAATATTATTCGGCATCTTTCTAAGTAGTACTGTATTGTACCAAAAATACGAGTGTACTCGTTCTTCCAAAAATCAGGCGAGATAAGATAGTCTAAGTATATGTTTTGCGTAGATCCGTATTGACTACTCGAATCCGGGTAGAAGTGTTTTCTTGCATTAAGAAAAGTTTGGGATACTTTTTGTAAAATACCCTTCATTTCAGAGTGATCAGTAATCATGCTCCAAAGTTTTTGCATTTGAGCATAAGTGTAAATAGAAGCATCATGACTAGATGCAAGAGAGTGTTTTACTTGCCGTTTAATTTCTTTCGGCTTAAAAAGATCTGGACCTTTTACTCTAGTAATAGAAGGTGTGAGTTCGATCCAAGAATTATCGTTATCAACATCTAGTTGATAAAGATTTAAATGCTTATCGGAGCAGTCTTGTTGATCTGCCGATTTAAAAGTTTGTCGAGTGATTGGGTCGACGAAATGAATTTTTTTGCGATACATAATTGGTATCCCATTATAGCATGCATCCATTAATTGTAATGGAGAATAAAATTTTGGGCAGTGGTAGAGCCAGGCAACATTGCCATTGGTCTCTAAAAACATAGACCTATTTCGGGTCAAAATATAGCCGGCTAAACGCGGGCTTTCGATAGAGAGCATTAAAGTATTGAGAATCATGGAGCGTTCTAACTCACATTGATTCGTTAAAAGTGCCAATTCGGCAGTTCGAAGCATGTAAAAGCTTTGAAAAAGAATATAATCTAGTTTTGTTCCTAGATGAGCTTCGTAGTCTATTTGTCCCGGTGCAAAGGGATAATTTTCATTTTTTGCGTATTTTACGTAAGTCAAATTTGGTTCCGAATGAATAATTCCTGTATTAGCACTCGGGTTTATTTGTAAACCAGTATCCATATTAAAACCGTTTTGGTATGCTATGAACAATGATTCGTATTGGGTCGGGTAGACTATTTTTGGGTGTCCACATAAAGATTGTGGTTTATTTAGTATTTTTAGCATAAATTGTTGAGTGTCTCTACCTCGAGTATGGTGGTTGGATATTTTAGTAAAAGAGTCTTTTACAATATAATAATTTTCATAATTTCGAATCATTTTTGCTTCGAATTTATTGAGAACCGAAAAAATACAGTTTTCGGGCTCGTTCCAAGTATATGCAAAAGGGTCGAGTGATGTTGTTTCACATCCGTTTTTATATACAGGACAAGGTAATGGAAAGTTTTGCCAGTTATTAACGGTGCCATCTTTTAGATTGACAGTTAAGGAACTATTTTGCATGTATGATTCGAAAGTATCCAAATGGATCCAAGAACGATCGCTGCATTCGTTGTGGTATTCGCCATCAACTTTGCCTCTATTTGTATTTGTGACGATTTTTTCGTCGAAGCGAAAAGGAATATTTTTTGAGTATCCTAAGTTAACATATCCCCGTTCGGCGGCGTGCTTACAAGTATCAGGGGAAATGTGTATATCAGTTGTGATTATATTTTGGCGAGCGTCTATTCCGCTTGAATCGAAAGAATCACAAAACCATCGGATAGATTGGTGTTTTATACGATACATTGTCGCGTTAATTTTTGTACTATAATGCCGTTGGTAAAGAGTAACCTCGGCTGTTGTAGTTTCGATATTTTCAAGTTGTATTTTGCAGGGAGCTACTTTCTTAAGTGAGAACATTTTATTCTATGTCATTAGTTGACAATCAAAATGCGCAATTTTTAGATCTTTTGCTGTATTAGCGTAGAGATTGTCCTCTGGATTAAAAGCACAGATTTTTTGGGGAAATATTAAAAGAGTGTATATAACTAACCAAAAAAATTTTAGTTTTAGACGGCGGCGGAAAATAGAAATTATACTTACTTTCAGCAAATCATCGATTACTTGGTCCGTTGATTGATGAAGGTCCATTATTTCACCTTCTTCGAGATCGGTGATTTTAGACATTATTTTTTGAAATTTATTGATTTTTGCAATTGCTGAGAAGTATCAGAGGAAGGTTTTGGAGGTTGAGAAGTTTTTGAAAGAATGATTCTGGGCTTATTTTTGCTGGTTTATATAGATCATTTTCTGATAAAATTTGTTTGCTTAAAACAGGTTTTAGCAAAGCCGGCTGTTCAGTTATAATTGACATACTATACTGTGCCGTATTTTTTTTTACTGGCACGTGTCTACGGCCGTTGGGAAGATATCCAATTTAAAGTTTTGAAATTTTGAAATTTGATAATTTCAACTTTAGAAAGTTTAAAAATTTGAAATTTTGATAATTTCAACTTTTGAATAATTTCAACTTTTTGAAATTTTCAACTTTTTGAAATTTTGATAATCTCAGATTTTTAAAATTTTTAACCTTTTGAAATTTTGATAATTTCAACTTTTGAAATTTTCAATTTTTTGAAATTTTGATAATCTCAGTTTTTTGAGATTTTGATAATTTCAACTTTTTGAAATTTTGATAATCTCAGTTTTTTGAGATTTTGATAATTTCAACATTTGAAATTTTCAACTTTTTGAAATTTTGATAATTTCAATTTTTGAACTTTTCTATTTCTTGAAATTTTGATAATTTCAATTTTTTGAATTTTTGATAATTTCAACTTTTGAAATTTTCAACTTTTTGAATTTTTGATAATCTCAGTTTTTTGAGATTTTGAAAATTGAGTGAATTTTTGAAACTTGTGTGCCTCACTGGTTGCACCAATTATTCCAAACTAACGTGACTTAACTTATGCGATCGACCAAATCGCAGCTAGTTAGAACAAGGGGTCTTTCTGAATGTTGCTAAGACTTTCGTATTCTTATTCAACAGACAAAGTTTCTTTCACTCGTAAATAGGTATATTATTTCAAATATAGAGGACACACATCATATTTATATCAAGAGACACTTGTTCGGAAGATAAGTTTTTAGCATACAAAGTTATTTTCAAATTTCGTTTGTTGGTACATCCATAAACAAGAACTCCATATGAAATAACTGCTGCAACCTACCCAGGGTAAAGTTTGACTAAGTAAAATTCAGCCAAGGAGTAATAAAATATCAACCAAGGATTGGACTTTAGCTGAAAGTTTCCCAATTTCAGTGACGCAACAAGTGCGGTAGTGTCAGCAAAAAGCTGGTTTTAATTTGACTTTGCGTTGATGTCATTTATGTTAAGTAGAAAAAAAGGTCCAAGAACGGAGCCTTTTGGCACGCCGCAACTCAATATGCGGATACGTGACGCACTTTGATTTTTTACTTTTTACTGTTTTCTGCTAGTCAAATAACTTTTTAACAAAGACCTGATTTCTCCCTGTATCCAATATTTTCTTGTTTTAAGAGCAAAAATTCATTATTGACTGACAGTGGCAAAGTTATGCGTACAACAATAAAAAGAGCCAATTCAATTAATTTTTTATAATTTTTTGAACTAACTCTGAAACCGAACAGCTTTTCTATAATTCCAACTGTTTTTTTTTATAATATAAAAATATCATATTATTTAATGAAGAAAAGCATTCGTTGATAAATTAACCTCTCCAATATTTTGATTATTTTTGACTACTTGATTGAGAACTGGATGGATAGTTTTCAAAACCCTTTTTATACAAGTCAACTACTTCGGCTAGCATAATGCCATCGGGATAGTTTTCCTTATAACAACACTGTTAAGATTTAGGCTTATTACTCGCTATTGACTGGTGCACACTTTTTAAAATTTTGTTAGATATACAGTCAAAAACAACAGAATTTTCAGGTTCTAAATGTTTTAAAAATTCCGACTCGATCAGTCAGTTCATTACACAAGTGGAGCTATGATCGTTGATAAAATTGGGTTGGGGTCAGAAATTGACATTGATGAACCAAGTTTTTGGTACGAAAAATCTTTCATCCTTCAATTGATCACAATTGAATTGGTTTTCGATATTTTCTCTACTATTCCAAACTAACTTGACTGAACTTATGCGATCGACCAAATCGCAGCTAGCTAGAACAAGGGGTCTTTCTGAATGTTGCTAAGACTTTCCTATTCTTATTCAACAGACAAAGTTTCTTTCACTCGTAAATAGGTATATTATTTCAAATATAGAGGACACACATCAATTTTATATCAAGAGACATTGGGGTATGGATTGATAGTTATCGAGATATAGATTTGAGATTTTGGTTATTAGGATGGTTGGGGGTCTCAGTATGAGAGTGGTAGTGAGATTTGAGAAAGTGATGAAGTGATGTTTGGTATATTTTCGCTTGGCTTATATACCATAGATTTTGATATTTTCAACATTCCATCTGTTGGTTAAACCAATCAGAAAGAAACAACACATGCTGTAATGTTTGCTTTTGGTGATATTTTATCAACCGAGCAAACACATAATTTCAAGTCAGAACATGTGGTAAAAGTTTAAGAATTATGTTTCTGATTTCAAGTCAGAACATATGGTAAAAGTTTTAATAATTGTGTTTCTGATTTCAATTCAGAACACTACCAAGAAACCTGTTGAACACACCAAATACACCTCTTGCTGTAGTATATTTACTCAACCATATATCAATCACTAAATATCAATCATGTTATCAGCAAATGCATGTTCTAATTTTACGATCTAGAATATGAAACTTTTTCAGTAATCCAGAACAAGTAACTTTTTCAGTAATTCTTTTTCATTTCGTAAAAGTCTGAAATCACGAACAGTTTTTTGTCCAACCCTATTTGTTCCTAGAGGTAGTTTGCAGCAAAAAAATATGATGATCACGAGTAGTATT